>NC_049906.1:13318692-13618692 GCF_001411555.2 Juglans regia | reverse complement strand
CCAATTTCCAACACACCAACAGTTACAACCCAACACTTCAACGGCCCAAAGCCAACAGATTAATACAATCAAGAGTTTAACAGAAACCACAGTTTATAAAAATACGATTACAACAATTTTATTAATAAAACTGAGAAATTACATACAATATTAATAAACGAGAAAATTACATACACATGACGAATGGAAATAATCTGAAAGATCAAGCGAAAAGAATAGTTGTACAAAGCGGCGGCACATGGCAAAAACTGTGCCCAACAGCCCTCAGAACTCACGGGTTGGGTTGAATTACAAGCTCAACGATACACAGTTGCCCACGGGGATAGACAAACAACCAAGGTAAATTAGTACACCACCATTCGGACTCACCAACAAATCACCACACAAACACTAATCGACTAAAACAAGGAAGGAAAATAAATCTCGGATCCTCCAAAATTTTGAGATGCCGTGGCCTATTTATAGGCCAAAGTGGTGGTGGATGGTGTTGTGCATGGCGCACGGGTAGACGAAGGGAAGACGGTAGCACAAGCCGTGGATGAAAGGAAGTGTTTCGCGTGGACACGTAGTGAGGTGGCAAGGACAGCACCACCCAAAAATCATCATTGGCGTACACGGAGCTGCTTCACAATGGGTGGAGATGGTCGTGAAAAATGATAGCTCAACAGCAAGTTTTCGGAATCCCTAGCCGAACGACACCGAGACGAAGAGGAAAGGTGGAGGTGGCGGCTTGCGGCTGAGTTGCGTCCTTAGGCTCATTCGGCGTCGGCAGCTGCTGCGTGGAGGAAGGATCTTGATAAAAGAAGAAGGAAGAAGAAGAAACTAGAAGAAAGGAAGAAGAAAAGGGAAAGATGGAGGGCTGCTGTCGCACGGCGCAGAGGAGAAGAAGAAGGAGCCCTAGCCTTCAACGAAAACGGCGCCGTTTGAAGTTAGTGGGGGGGCTAGGTCACACGAGCCGCACGGCTGGCTGGGTTTCAGGCTTCTCAAACCGGGTTGGGCCTCATTCCACCACACGGGCTAGGCTGGGTCACACGGCTGGGCTTCTCCTCACACACAACACAATAAAATAAAACACACACACACACAGCCCACTAAAACACAACAATTAAAATAAAAAGCCCACAACAAAAAAACAAGTCCATAAAAATAACACACTTTAAAATAAAATAAAATAAAGTTAACAAAACAACAAAATAAAATATCAAAATAAATAAAATAACAAACAACATAATTAACTAACACAATAAAATAACACATTACAATAACACATTAACTAAAAATAAGGATTTAAAACACAAGCAAAAATTGAGATCTCACAACTAGGACATCCGACAACTGCTATGGAGTATCTTCAACAGCCCAACTTTGCTACCATAATGTTCTATTGGATGGAGCTGTGTTATGGCACCAACGTCTCAGACTTCTTAACCTCAGAGACTTTTCTAAGATCACCAAAAAGGAATCTATTGTAGGTTTACCAAAATTTCTCAAAGTGAAGAAGATAGTGTGTGGGCCTTGCCAAGATGGAAAGCAAACAAGAGCTCAACACAAGAAAGTTACAGAAATTCTTACCCCTCGGCCACTTGAGCTATTTCAGATGGATTTGATGGCTCCCACACAAACTGAAAGTCTAGGAGGAAAGAAGTACATAATGGTCATTTTGGATGATTTCTCAAGATTCCCTTGGACTAGTCTCTTAAGAAAAAAATCTAAAGCATTTGATCTTGCCAAGAAGTTGTTCAAGTGATTATAGACAAAGAAAGATATTTCTTTCTCTAGAATTCGAAGTGATCATGGTAAGGAATTTGATAATACTAATTTTCTGTTTTTTGTGATGAACAGGGTATTCACTTGGAATTTTTTGCTCCTATCACTCCTCAACAAAATGAAGTGGTGGAAAGGAAAAATAGAACTATTCAAAAGATGGCTCGAACCATGTTGAGCAGCAAGAAAATGGCTTTGTATTTTTTGGGAGAAGTTGTGAATACAGCGAGCGACATCATAAATTGAGTTGTTCTAAGACCTAGTACCAAGCACACTTCATATGCCTTATGGAAAAACAAGAAACCCACAGTCAAGTATTTTAGAGTCTTGACAGCAAATGTTACATCTAGTGGGATCGTGAAGACTCACACAAGCTTGATAGCAAGAGTAATGAAGGGTTGCTCCTTGGCTACTCATCAAATAGCAAGGCATATAGAGTCTACAACTTGAGGACAAAAACACTTATGGAATCTATCAATGCGGTTGTAGACGATGAGTCAGTTGAGATTACTAAAAAGGAGCTTGCAAACTTAGAAGGAATTGGCCAAGCTGTTGATGATTGTGCTCAAGAACCAAGTGATGAAGACCACACAGAAGAAACTCCTCAAAATTCTCCTCCACAACATGATAAAGAATCATCTTCACCTGTTACATACAATCATCCAAGGGAAAATATTCTTGGTGACCTGGATGAATGTATGAGACTACGAAAAAGAGTGCTAAATCAAGTTTCATTTTTGTGTTATTTGTCACAGGTCGAATCCAAGAAGGTAAATGAAGCATTGAATGATGAAAGTTGGATTAATGCAATGCATGAAGAACTTCATCAACTCACAAGAAATGATGTATGTGAGTTGGTTCCTAGACCTGAAAATTACAATGTCATTGGAACCAAGTGGATCTTCAGGAACAAGTCAGATGAACATGGAACCATTGTGAGAAATAAGGTTAGGCTTGTTGCACAAGGCAACACAAAAGTGGAAGAAATTGACTTTGATGAAACCTTATGTCTGGTTGCTCGATTGGAGTTAGTCCGCATACTTCTTGCCATTGCTTGCCATATAAAATTCAAGTTATATCAAATGGATGTCAAGAGTGCATTCCTAAATGGCCTCCTACAAGAAGAGCTATATGTTGAACAACCTAAAGGTTCATTAATCATCTATGTTCTGACCATTTTTCAGGTTGAAGAAAGCTCTCTATGGGATAAAACAAGCACCACGTGCTTAGTATGAAAGACTCACAACTTATCTACTTGAACATGGGTTCACTAGAAGACAAGCTAATAGGGCTCTCTTCATCAAAAAATCTGGTACACGACTACTCATTGCTCAAATTTATGTTGATGATATTGTGTTTGGAGCAACTCTTGATTCACTCACATATGATTTTGCTACTGAAATGCAATCTAAATTTGAGATATATATGATTGGTGAATTGAATTTCTTTTTGGGCATTCAAGCAAAACAAACTAAAGAATGAATTTTTATCTTACAATCTAAGTATGCTATAGACCTTGTTAAAAATTTTGTAAAGAAGGGAAAAGTTGTGATCGTGCTCCCATGAGCACATCTGTAAAAATCAGCATTAACCCTACAGGTAAAAGTTTTGATCCTACTCTATATATAAGCATGATAGGAAGTCTTCTCTACATTACAACTAGTAGACCTGATATAGGTTTTAGTGTGCGTGTATGTGCTAGGTTTCAGTCCAGTCCTAAGGAATCTCACCTCACGGCAGTAAAAAGAATAATTAAGTATCTTAGTGCAACTGTTCACTATGGGATTTGGTATTCTAAAGATATTAACTTGGAGCTAGTAGGCTATTCAGATGCGGATTGTGCTGGAAATGCTGATGATAGAAAGAGTGCTTCCGAAGGTAATTTTTTATGTAGGTGGAAACCTTGTAGCTGGGATAAGCAAAAAGCAAAATTTAATTTCTTGTCTACAGCTGAAGCTGAATATATAGCAGCTGGAAGTTGCTGCACTCAACTGCATTGGATGAAAAAGATGCTTCAAAATTATGGGTTCTCTCAAGATACTATGACTATTTATTGTGATAACTCAAGTGCTATCAGTATCTCCAAGAATCCTATTCAGCATTCTAGGACCAAACACATTGATATTAGACATCATTTCATTAGAGATTTGATCAAGTCTAAGATTGTGTCCTTGAATCATGTTCCTACTGAGCATCAATTGGCTGACCTTTTCACTAAACCCTTAGATGGGCTAAGGTTTGAGTTTCTAAGGAAAGACATAGGTATCCATTTTACATTCTGCTGTAATTTTTTACTACTTTTGATTGGTTGATTTATTTTTCTACTATAAAATAAAATAAAATAAAAAAGAGAGGAAAAGATCATGCTTGTCTTACCAAGTCTAAAGTACTTGATTCCTCACACTTCCCATTCTTGGAGTTGGAACATCTCTTTATTCTTTCATAGTCTATAATGTGAGTGTAGACCCCATGGCTCGTCTTGCCAAAGTCAAATTCTAGTGTATTGTGAGGAACTTATTTCTCACATTTTATTCATTATGCATATTCCATAAAGTCTCATAGATGCTGTTTAGGGGGTCTACACCTTAAATTGACTAATACTAGTTGAATCTAGTACTAGAGGTCTCTTCTTGCCGGATATAAAAGTTTGATCCATATAGAAAAGTTAGTGTTTCTTCATTGCGAAAAAAGGCAAACACTCTACACGGATCTTGTTCCTTAAGTCCTTATAGAAAAATCATTGCTCTGTTTATTGTGGGCAAAGACGAGAAATAAAATAGACATACAAAGGGTTGAACAACCTTATTGTAAGGGGTCTTTCCCCCTCTATCTTAGTGGACCTAAGAAGGGCAACTAAGGAAATAAGAAACAAAGACCCAGCCCAGAACAAATAAACTCTTTGGCCTGGCCCACGGGTAGGCCCCTTGGACGCAACCTCCATGAGGGAGCATGCTGCAGGGGGGATAAGACTCGCCATCCTGGAGGTCCCTCGAATAGCGCCCAACCCTTGAGTACCTATCCACATAAACGGGCGGGAACTAAAGGGGAACCTCGATTCTCTAACAATAAGACATCGATGAACCACCAAGGACACTAGCAGGGTAAGAAAAATCGGGGAACCACACTATATTAAAGACACCACTACCCGAGCTACATATCATATTAATGAAGGTTTTGTAGAGGCACGTCGTATTAAAGGACTCTAACAAAAAGAATAGTAAAAAGGACATGGACTCCATGGAGGTAAGCACAATCTATTCTCCTAGTATAAATAGCAATTTTTAGGTACGAGAAACTCTCTCTGATCTGTAGACTCTCTCATTATTTACAAACTAAGGTTGGGGCCCAAGAGAAGCCGGAAAAGAGCTCCCATGACAAGAGAAGGGAGGAAGCTCTGACGAGGGGACTAGGACCTCACTTCGACCTATCCATCTTTACCATCCACGAGGTCGACACCTCCGCCACTCGCAAAGACGATGACCGAGGCATTACCTTCCGTTATTGCACATGCCACAGGTCCATCTCGTACAACATCGAGGACTACTTCTCCCAACAAGGGAGGAGGGAGCATGCGGAATGGACGAGGCAACGTTACCCCCTGCCTGAAGGCTGAAGTAGGAAAGGAAGGGAAGATTGAGAAAGAGGAGCATGGACCGAGTCGACCGATGCAGAAGGGAAGAAAGCCCTCGGCAACGACCACCAGCATGAGGGCCGCAGTGAGATCGCCCCACGAGGGCCCGGGGGGACGTCCACTCAGGGAAATTTGAACCATAGAGAGAGGATTCGCAGGCGGGGGCACTTTCTCCTAAAGCAGAAATGCACACACTAGGCAGGCTCGGTACCACAAGGTGTACTTGGAGGAGTACCACCCCGCCAAGCACCAAAGGGGTGAGCAAACCCCGATCATCTCCTTTGGGGAGGTTGACGAGGAAGGGGTCATGTACCTTCATGATGATGCGCTAGTGGTAACCATGTTGGTCGCCAACTTCACTACCTAGAGGATCCTCATTGACAACGGGAGCTCTGTCGACATTCTGTTATGGGAAGCCTTCACCAGGATGGGAATAGGCACTTCCTTGCTGCATCCAACCCCCATGCCACTGAAGGGCTTATTTGGGAATATGGTTCTTCCAGTGGGAACCATCACACCGTTCGGTCCTCGCAAGCAGCACCCCCTGCACCACCTTAATCATGGTCGACTTTCTACTGGTGAGAACCCTATCATCCTACAACGCCATCATCGAAAGGCCCACCCTCAACAACTTACGGGCAGTCACATTGACCTACCACCTTAAGATGAAATTTCTGACTCCCTGTGGAGTGGACGAAATCCGAGGCAAACAAGCCTTGGCGAGGGAATGCTACATCCAGGAACTAAAGCAGAAGGATGATGGGATCACCCTGGGCGGCACCTCCAAGGGAGAGTAGGGCATGCACCACTTGAAGAGCTTCGGCAGTGCTTAGTCTATGACTCACCCTGCCAAGCTCAAGGGGGAGCGAGAAGGTGCATGGTCCCAAAGGCAGAGGTAGAGGTAGAGTCAGAACGGGCGAAAGCTCCCCGGCTGAAGGCTCCATCTCCACTTATTTTGTAATTCGTTATTTAAATACTGTAAATTCTTGTTGTTTAATGAAAGACATGATTTTCTGGGACAGTGCAACACACCTACTTCAAACTTTCTCGTTATCTACAAAACACCGACAAGATGATCTCCAAGTAACATAATATGCAATGAGAAAATCATTGCCAAATCAATGCCTACCTTCCCTACGATGTCAACGGGCAGGAGCATGTTCAGTTTCAAACAATATGAACAACGTACCTCCCATGGGATCAAGGGGAGAATTAGGCCAAAGGCCACTCTACCCCTCCAGCAATGGGGAGCAGGTCCTACCCTCCTGGTAGCCTGAACAACTTACCTCGACCCTCATCAGAGCGTAGAGCAAACCGACACATTGCTGTCCAAAAAAGTTACCTCCCCCGCAAGGTACCACAGGGATGAGTACGCTAGTGGCTGCTTCATCCTTTTCCCGGCGGAGCGCTAGGTAGCCTTCGACAGCTTGAAGACAAAGACTTACCTTCCTTGTGAGCATCAACAGGCGAGAGCGGGTCCGGTCCCAAACTGCCCGTAGGTCGCTTTACTCCTCCCGCGATGGAGAATGGGTTCTGCCCCCCGACGGCCTGAACAACTTACCCCGACTTCCACCGACACTTACCTTCCCTGCAATATCAACGGGTAGGATCAGGTCCAGTCTCAAACTGCCCGAACACCATACCTCTCACGAGACTGAAGGGGAGAACTAGGTCAAAGACCATTCTATCCCTCCCGCGATGGAGAGTGGGTTATACCTCCCGGTGGCCCCACCAACTTACTCCAACCCCTATTGCGGCAAAGAGTGGACCAACTATATCACTATCCAAATTTATATCCCCCGAGGGGTACCAAAGGGATAAGTGTAATGCCTAAGGTTGTTTTATCCCTCTTGTGGCAGAGGCGGGCAAGTCCTCAGTTACTCAAAAAACACAGACTTACCTTCCTTGTAAGCGTCAACAGGCGAGAGTGTGTTTAGTTGCAAATTCCCCAAAACTTACCTCCCCATGGGATTTAAAGGGGTGAGTGAGCCATGCCAGACGCTGCTATACCCGGTCTCGCGGAGGAGTGCGGGTCCACCCCATCCTGAATACTTACCCCGACTTCCACTGCGAACGAAGATGGGTTCAGTGCCAACCTGACCCGAATCTTACCTTTCCCTACAATGTCAACAAACATGAGCAGGTTCAGTCGCGAACTGCCAGAACATATTACCTCCCCGCAGGGTAGCAGGGCGAGTTGTGCCAAAGGCCGCTCGGTCCCTCCTGCGAAGGAGAGTAGGTCCATCCTTTCGACTACCCAAATACTTACCCCAACCCCCATCGTAGCAAAAGAGTGGACTAGCCCCACGGCCGTCCGAAGAAGTTACCTCCTAAGGGGATCAAAGGGGAGGGTTTGACTTTAGGCATCCCAACTTCTCCTTGATGGAGTGCGGGCCTAGTCTTTCGACTACCCAACTTGAACAATGTCTCCAAAGGTGAAATATCGAAGCAATGGGTGAGGCCCCTCAAAGGCCAGAACAGCCCAGCTAAATAGCAGATTACACGATCTCAACGAGCGAGAGCGGGTCCAGTCTCAAACTACCCGAACAAATTACGGGATAGCAGGGGCGAGTTGTGCCTGAGGTCGCTTAGTCCCTCCAGCGAAGGATAGCGGGTCTAGCCTTTCGGTTGCCCGAATACTTACCCTGACTCCCATCACAGTAAAGAACGAACCAGCCCCATGACTGCCCAAAGAAATTACCTCCTCGGGGGCTTAAGTGGTAGGTTGGCCTGAGGCATCCTGACCCCTCCCTGATGGAGAGCGGGCTAGGTCCTTCGACCGCCTGAATATTGCACCAAGGAACGCCGACATCAACAACCCGGTAAAAAGCCACAAGCAAATCGTATCATAGGCCAGAGGGCCATGCTTGCGCAGTCTAACTCCTACAAAGCTAAGGATAAAGTTATGATTACATATTTATCTTTCAATCAGGAATTAAATTTGCAATGCCAACGGGCAAGAGCGGGTCCAATCCCAAACTGCCCTGGCGGCCTACCCGTCGTTGACAAAGGAGATGGGTCGAGCCAGAGGCCGCCTTGTCTCCCCGTGTCGGAGAGCGAGACCAACCCCATGGCTACCCGAATAACCTACCATGGCCCCCATTGCAGCAAAGAGCAGCCCTGATTAGTAATATTCAACTCCATGGCAACGGTGCTACTTGGAAGGGCACAGAGGCGGGTTCGTAAAACACTTCTCGGCCTCTCCCCCCATGGAGGTGACTCGAGTCTCCCTGGCATGGCTTAACTCTTAAGGGGTGATGTCCATCCCCTCTAAGCCAACAATAGCGAGCAAGGGCCAATATACGCTAATGGCATTTCTCTCTTCTTTTAGTTACATACCAAAATAAAGCACAACAAATTAAAATGAAGAATTAAATGACTAGGTGCGGTAAAATGCATCCAAGAGACAGACGACAAAAAAGAGGAAATTGGCGTGAAGAAGAAGTGGAGAGACATCGGCCTAGTCAAACAATATCGCTATAGGCCCAAAGAGGACAATTGCCTTACAAGGGCGAACGAATACAGTATAAGCAAACGAGCTGTTAGCCAACAGGGTCGTTAGAAATTGGTTACGCGTTGGCGGGGTGGACCGTATAGCATGTCGGAAATCCCCTCGCCTAATGCCAAGCCCATGGTATCCTACAACAAAACCCCATAGGCCGGCCAAAAAAAAGAAAAAAAGGGAAGAAGAAGAAGGAAAACATCGGAGAAGAATACACGAAGACAAGCAGCCTGGCACGACAAAGTATAAGAAAATTTCATTAATGATCAGAAGTTACACACGAGCAGCATGGCAACGGTGCACAGGTATATACATTCACAAAAAGAAAGAGAAAAAAGAGCAAAGTGAAATGATAGCAGCAACACAAAGAAGCTAGGGTGTAGTAACGTCAAGCACCATGATCAGAGACCTCGACATTGAGAGCATCAACCTCAAGGATGCCAGGCTCGAGGTCGCCATGCTTGGGAGCAGCAGGCTTGGACGTGGACTGGAAGGCAGGACCCATAAAAGCATCAGGGATCACATCCATCCCAGCTTCCAGCCGAATGCAAAGGCTTCTCTGTCAACAACAACCTGGGTAAGGTCAACGTCCCGCAAATGTTTCTTGAAGGTTCGCGAAAATAGCTACGAACTCTCCAGAATGTGGTCCTGCATCGATCTAAGGCCCTCAGCACACTCATGCTCCCACGCGGTATCGCAAATGCCCACAACGAACTTCAGCTGGCTGTCCAGGCGGGAAGCAATGTCCTGCACTTGGGACAAGTCACTCCGAAGATTTGCAACAAATTACTCCAAGCTTGCCATCCATTGGGCGTCTTCCCTTGCCTTCTCCTTTAGCTTCTTCCAACGGAGGGTAAGCTTCTCAGTTTTCTTGCTACCTTCCTCTAGGGCAAGCCATACCCTCCTCAGCTCTTACTCCAGTCGTTCCCTCTAGTCCCTCTCGCCGCGAGCATGCCATAGGGAAGTCCAGGTCATCACGCGAAGTCTCTGATTTTCCTGCTCAATGGCCTCTTGGGCATCCACAATGAAGGTTGCCAGATGAGAGGAACCTTGATAACAAGAGAGGCCAACATGGAATGGTTAATAAAAGGAATCTAGAAAGCAGTGAAAGAAAGGAAAAAGACAGAGAAGGAAGTTTCCAAACCTTGTGGAAAAAGCCAAACAAACACTTGATGCCCTGGCTGATGACTTCCGCGTGGCACCCACTCATTTATAGCCGGGCCAAAGGGGGATGACCTCCACTGAACCCTCTGCATCAGGTGCTTGTGCGGTTGCCTCGGTTCGACGGGCTCCATTTGCGACCTCCCTAGTTGTAAGGGTAGAAGGCTGACCTTTGATGGTTTCTAAGAAAGTTGGGACAACCTCTTCAGCAATCATTCCCGCTTGGACAAGCAGATCTTCGCACGGACGAACCTTCGCCAACTACAACATCCAAAAGGAGCTAAGCTTATACTTGGTGCTCCAACTCCGCGACACGATTATTACAAGTAGCGACAGCCGCCCTCATAATGACGGAGTCCAAGTCTCTGACCATCCCGTCCCACAACAGTAGGCAAAGACACTGCAGAAGGAGTTATTGTAGAGCTGGGGCCCCTCGAGCAAGCCTCGACCTCACCTTCAAGAGAGCGACAATCAGCAGGGCGTCAAGGTCATCAGTTTTCGGGAGCACGCCACCGATGCCAATCTGTGGGGGCGGCACTGGAGGGATCTCAGCCGAGGGGCTTCTCGTCGATTGAACTGGGGGCTCCAAAGAAGAAGATTCCGCCAACACCTCCACGCCAATAGCACAAAGGGATGTTTCCACCTACGTCGTCAGGACGACGAGACGATGGGTCTCAAGAGTAGCCATCGCCTGCCAATTAGGAATTAAGACTCTGGCAAGGGGCCTGCTGTCGACCACAACCCCCTCCAAGCAAGGTTTCTTCCCCTTGCCCACTAGAGAAGGATTCAAGGGACACTTCCGAGTAGGGGCGACCCGAGGCCGGGCAAGTGTCACCTTGTCTTTAAAAGGAACATGATTGAAGGGAGGCAAATAAACCCTTAGGCTCTCATCTGAAAGAAGGGATTCCGAGAAGACGTTGTTGGAGTTCTTCTTCACCCACTCTCTAACAATGGTGATACGCCTCAACTTGACAGGGGTAGTCGTTGGACGCACTGCCTTATCCTTAAGAACCCTCCCTCAATCAGTTCAAATTGGGAACTCGTGATGATTCACCTGACCAATCGGGAATTTTCATCCATGGCTGGACATGAAAAACAACTTCGAAGATCAGTCCTTCACCTTGTGGTACCACAACTCTAGATTAACAAGGGCATGCGTCGCCCTGAAGCTGCAAATGTTCCCTTTCTGCCGCAAAACTTGGTGAGTGAGGAGGAACTCACGGCCGGTGAGGTCAGCCTGCTCCGGGTCTGACTTTAGTAAGGCACGCCGCCAGATAATACTGTAGCAAATCAAAAGCCTCCAAGTGTTCGGGTGAAGCTGGGACGGGGTCAAACTGAAGCGATTCAGCAAATCACGAATGAGGTGAGAGAAATTAAGTCTCAAGCCACTTGTAAACATTGAAGGAAAAAGGGCAACTCTGGAAGAGTGAACCTCAGTGTCGACGGCACCCTCGTGTGGACTAGGGACCTCGAAGATCATTGTTTCTGAGACCTGGTAGGTAAGGGCCAGAGATGCTAGGGTTATCGCTTGGACGCTTGAATGCCAAGTGCTACCCGAGAAAGATGGTCCGACATCGCCAACTTTTGGTGCATCTCCCCTACTGGAAGCCGCGGGTTGGGTGGATTTCTTAGGAGCCATTAACGAGAGGGAAGAAAGTAACAGAGAAAGGAGAAAATGAATATTAGGGAAAAAGATGAGAGTTAGAAGAAAAGAAGGGCGAGAAGATTACAGTTCAGAGAAAGGAGACAAGATCATGATCCAATCGCACTTATAGAGGAAGAAGGCAGCTGTTAAGCTCCCACGCCCCATGGCAGAAGGAAGAGGTACAAGATACTTCGAATCTAAAAAAATACGCACCACGAAGCAACGTGAAGGCAAAGTGCCGCCTGACGCCCTTGATACTGACACAATTGAAAAGACGCCATCAAATACCAGTGTAGTTATCAGGAGACGTGCCAACAAAGATAGAAAGGGAAACAATACCAGGGTTGCTAAGCGACAAGGAACCATCTCAGACTTCGAAGCCAACCATAAGTTAGTCAGGGGACCCTGACCTCAACATCAAGGCGGTTTAAGATTAAAAAGAATTCCCACCATACGAGTTCGATGAGAATTGGTGGGGTAACTGTAAGGGATTTTCCCCCTTTGTCTCTTAGTGGGCCTAAGAAGGGAACCTAAGATAATAAGAAACGAAAGCCCAACCTAGAACAAATAAACTCTTTGGCCCCGCCCATTGGTAGGCCCCCATGGATGCAACCTCCATGAGGGAGCGTGTTGGTGGGGGGATGGGACTCGCCATCCTGGAGGTCCCTTGATCCTCTGACAATGAGACATCGACGAACTACCAAGGACACTAGCAGGGTAAGGCAAATCGAGAAACCACGCCGCATTAAAGGCACCACTACCCGAGCTACACGTCACATTAATGACGCTGTCACAGAGGCACGCCGGATTAAAATGACTGAAAAAATGAATAGCAAAAAAGACATGGACTCCACGGAGGCAGGCATGATCTGGCCCCCCTCTAGACTCCCAGTATAAATAGTAACTTCTAGGTACGAGAAACTCTCTCTGATCCCTAGAATCTCTCATCATTTACAAACATAAAAAACACTCCACTAATTTTGGCATCAGAGACTCTCCGGCCCTAAGGCCACCCTCTCCTAGTGTCTTTCTTCTCTATTTTTGCAAGTTCAGTTTTGAAAACTTGAGTTGGTAGAACCTAGTCCAAAGGCGTACAAAACACAAGTTTAACACTTATGTTTGGAGGAGATACTCTTTCTAAGTATCTAGACCCTAGCATAAAATTTGACTTTTGAGATCAAAGAAAACCCATTTGGGAGTATCTATGTGAAAGAAATAAAAAAGAAAAAGAAAAAATATAAATATTTAAATATTTGATGATGGTAGTAAGTTGTCTCACTCACACACCCACACCCACATAGACTTTGGCCACGATAAATTTGTGATATGTTCACACTTTTTTTGTTTTTTTTGGGCTCTTTAATTTTAAATAAAAGAGTTTGAACCTCTTTTAAGGATTGGGTGTGTGATTGGAACATGGTACTTGGAAAATTGGTGCAGTTAGACAAGTGAGTTGGTTTTAAAGGAATTATATTTTTATTTTTTTTTTCAGAAATTGTATATAAAGCTTTATTTTTTAATTATTATTAATTTCATATTTTTTATTTTGTTTGCATTTATGCATAAGGGGTCTGGGAGTTTTGCTCTAGTAGTAATGATCAGTCCTAGTGGGACTCTGAGTTTTAGTGCCAAGCCTACATGAGCGAGACTTTTAGGCTATGTTTGGCTACCAAAGTATTCTCAACACTTTTCAAGTATTCTCGTACTTTTGAAAATATTTCACATGTCAAACAACTTAAAATACTCTCAATAGGACCCATAAACTCACTTCAATCTCTACACATAACTATTTACAAACATTTTATAATACTTATCACTATTATATATAAATAAAAAATAAAATCACTATAATATATAAATAAAAAATATTTATCACTATTATATATAAATAAAAAATAAAATCGCTATAATATATAAATAAAAAATAAAATCACTATAATATATAATTAAAAAATAAAATCAGTATAATATTTATCACTATTAAATATAAATAAAAAATAAAATCATTATAATATATAAATAAAAAATAAAATCACTATAATATATAAATAAAAAATAAAATCACTATAATATTTATCACTATTAAATATAAATAAAAAATAAAATCATTATAATATATAAATAAAAAATAAAATCACTATTAAATATAAATAAAAAATAAAATCACTAAAACATATAAATAAAAAATAAAATCACTATAATATATAAATAAAAAATAAAATCACTAAAATATATAAATAAAAAATAAAATCACTATTATATATAAATAAAAAATAAAATACTATAATATATAAATAAAAAATAAAATCACTATAATATATAAATAAAAAAATAAAATCACTATAATATAAAAATAAAAAATAAAATCACTATAATATATAAATAAAAAATATTTATCACTATAATATATAAATAAAAAATAAAATCACTATAATATATAAATAGAAAATAAAATCACTATAATATTTATCACTATTAAATATAAATAAAAAATAAAATCATTATAATATTTATCTCTATTATATATAAATAAAAAATAAAATCACTAAAATATATAAATAAAAAATAAAATCACTATAATATATAAATAAAAAATAACATTACTATAATATTTGTCACTATTATATATATATATATATAAATAAAATCATTATAGTATATATCACTATTGTATATAAATTAAAAATAAAATCATTATAATATTTACCATTATTATATATAAAAATAAAATAAAATCATTACAATATTTATTAATATTAAAAAATCACTATAATAAAATTATTATAATATTTATTACTAAAAATAAAATCACTATAATATTTACTCAAACTGTATTAGTAAGGGTCGATTATTAAACCCCCCACCCCCACACTTGTTATTTTCCCTATTCTCTTAGGTCTCACACGTCGCTCACGTCTCTCGAGCCCACTCCATATCCACGTAGCGCACCTCTCGTGCCCTAGGGTTTACCAGACTCACTAAATCGAGCGTTGATTTTCATCTTCAAGTCCCTCAGCCACGGTAAGCGCCCCATTTTCATCTATCCCCATTTTCTAGGGTTCGGATATCTTTCCCTTTGGGATTAAGTTTCGGTATCTAGTGGATGTTTAGAATTCGGTTTGGATTTGGTGTGTTGGGGATGTAAATTGAAATGCATTATGATTGGACTATAAGTTTGTCTCAAAATATCATGTATTGAGGATGGTTTTTGGGTGGGCTCTTGGCCTTTGCCATTCGGTTCTAAGGAGTGCTCACCAAGTGTTTGATGTTTTGTCTCAACTAAAATTTTTCAGCATTTTGTCAATTAATTTACATGCAATTAGGGGTGTAACCAGTCCGGTCCGGTCCGGTCCGGTTTTGGATAAAATCTAGGACCGAACCAGTATGTACCAGTTTTGTATTTTTCAAAATCGATTACGCACCGATTACCCTCCTAAACCGGTACTTCCGGTTTTACCGGTTTCCGGTCGGGTCCGATCCGGTTTTTCGGTTTTTTTAAAATGTAAATTTCACAATTTGTCATTAAAAATTTGTTTATAAAAAAAAATGATTTAAAAAAAAACTATTTTATACTTTTATTAATATATTAGACTATATAATAGTATTAATATTAGACTATTGGTATAGTTATAAGTTATATATTAGTATTAGTTATAAACTTTTAGTGATTTAGTATTAATATTTTATGTAATAATTTATAAATTATAATAAGAAATTATTTCATATATGAATATATATGTTATATATAAAATTTCACATAAAAATTTATAATTATACATTATATACAAAACTTATATATATTAATATTTAATATATATAAAATATTTTGTATAAAACTTATATATAAAATTATTATTTTTTATTTTTTTTAATCAACCGGTCCGGTCCGGTTCAGTCCGGTCCAAAAAATCTCGAAACCGGAACCGGACCGGAACTGGCCGATTTTTATATTTTAAAAACCGGTTCTGGACCGGACCGATTCAAAACCGATAAAACCGGTTCGATTCGGTCCGGTCCGATCCGATTTGAATTTATACCCCTACATGCAATCATGCACATTCCTCAGTCTAATCATAATGCATTGTAAAGTTGAGTTCATATGGGAGTCCTGGCCACGTCAAATCAAGCTTTATCACATTGTATTTCACACGTCACACATTGGTTTGGATCTCATTCTTTTTTATTATGACAATGTCACTGACTCTTTACAGATGAGATTCAAGGATCGTGCTAATCGCAAGAAAATGAGCCATGTGCCAACTCTTGAGAACTCTTCTACCGAGGAAGAGCTTCCAGCCCCTCCACCTACACCAACCAGATCTGGTGCAGAATATGATTGCCTCACCTCCCCTGAAGCTGAGGAGGCATACATAACCATATTCTCCTGCAGACCTATCTTAGGTGAGTGCAACATCAGTTTAGTCAATTTCCCTTCTATTGATATTATAAGAAGGATTTTTGTGGAAAGACAATGGGAGAGACTTGCACATTCTTCTCCCACTCCATGTGTGGAAACAGGTCAAGGAGTTCTACTCCAATATTGCTCATTTTAATTTAAAGGATCACAACATTACTTCTGTGATCAGAGGAACCACAATTGAGGTTTCCCTGCTATCATTAAGAACCCATTTGAGTTACCTGCTGTGGACTCTCTTTTATATCCATACCAAGGTATGGGTGCCCCCACCAAAATAGTCACGCATAATTTATTTAAAATGGAATCCAATGGTTCAAAGAATTCCCATTAGTGTCATGCTTCCTCAATATACTCCTTTGCCAAAATTGTACTGACAAACTTATGGCCAATCAGCCGATAGACTAAATTACATCTAGAGCGTGCCTATTTTATGACTAGGCTACTGGTGTTTCTATTGATTTTCCAAGACATGTTGTAGACATAATACACCGTTCCCATGTTGACAAGGAGCTAAATTTAAAATTTGGTGGTTTGATAACCAAATTGGCTCTCAAGGCTAACGTCCCACTTCAGGAGAATAAGTCAACCATAAAGCTGGCAGGTTCTATTTCAACATTTACAGTGGTTAAATCTGAAGCCCAGCTATCCAAGAAAAGGCCACACACTACAGAGTCCACCTCCTCTCCTCCCGAGCCGACAATGCCCACATCTCAAGTTCTGGAGCAACTGACCTTACTCTCTCAGAAGATAGACGCCATTACTGCAAAATTGGATGCCAACCAGCTCAGGCTCGAGAAGGACATTGCAGCTGTTCGATGAGATTGTGTTCAAGCGAACGACATGGTGGTGTAGCTGTCATTGGAAATGCAGCAGGTGTTGGAGAGTGTCATGGACTCCGACATGGAAGAATAGTGACCCCTGTCAGATTCGTGACAAAAAGTGAGAGCAGAGGAAGGAGTAGATATGAGGAGTTGAGAAGCTTGAGGGGGAGCTAAATATCTTTTTGGTTGTTGTTATATTTAAGATAGTTTAATATTAAAGGTGAGAACTAAATTTTTAATTTTAAGCTGTTTTGAAAAAATTACTTTAGAAACTTTTACTTTGTAGTGATTTCATTTAAGTTTATTTTTACTGAACATAATTTTGATGTTGGACTAGAACATGCTTAGGCTTTGAATTGATTTTTGAAACTTGTGAATTTGATTGTATTAATCTCAGTCACTGTTCTATGTCATTGTTTGAGTTCAAAATTGTTTGTTTGGAATTTCTGCTCGATTTCTGTCTGTTTTGGGGTTTCTCTGGTTATTTTTTTTAAGGTTCAATTCATATTCAACAAAGGATTAATTTTGTCATAAATACACTGAATGGGGAGATTGAAAATGCAAATTTTAAGAGGTTGGCCAGGATTGGGTGTCTAAGATAATAGATATCATCTTTAGTTTGAATTTGTAATTTGTTGAATGTAAAATATTTTAAATTTATCTGGAATCTGTAATTAAGTGTTTAGATAAGTCAAAACATTGTTGTGATGATAAGTTTCAGATGTAGGTCCAGTTTCAAGGGCCTTATCTTATCCAGAGAAAACTTTGAATTTAAAATCAACAAATGCTGAAAAGATAAGTTCCAGGCATCAACTAATCGTCAGCAAAAACCGTGGCGACAGATTCAATCCGTCAGTGGAGTTTTACTGTGACTTCAAAACTGCTCCCAAAAAGCTATATATACATGTCCTATTAATTAAGATGAGAAATTTTTCTTGAAAATTTTCATGTTGTTTCTCTCAAAAAATGTGATTGTGATCTAAGATTGAGATAGAGTGATTGTGTTCAACCATTGGAATTCCAGTAGAGAAGTCAATATTTGTAGATCGTCAAAAGTTCAGGCTACTATTGCAGTAGAGACAAATGATCATCGTTAGTTTGGTTAAGTAAGAGTATCAATTGAAACTTGCAATTGGTGTGTAACATGGGCATAACAGACATAATCCTGGAAAGTGATGCACTAAGATTGGTAACAGATATAAATCCCGACAATTCAGTTTTGTCTCCTTCTGGAAATGTGGTGGAGGAATCCTGATCAAAGTTAAAGAGATTCAACTCCTACAACATGATTCATGGTAGCAGATTGGAAAATGAGGCAACTCCTAAATTTCCTGGTTATACGTGGAATTTGAAAGACATATTTCTCAAGACAAAAGGAAAAAGTAAGTCACCAAATCACTCAAAAGTATAACCATTAACCCCAAGAAAACAGAGTTACAAACCGTTTCTTTGTACAAGCATCAGAGACAAAATTAAATGGCTATATGCCTAAAAGGTAGCAAGGACTACACCTTTCATATATACACACTTCCATCCATTTTCAAAGCAACATCTCTCTTCAAAAAGCTTTAGCAGAATATGATCGAACTGCAACAAGTCAGGGATACACAAACGCATTTATATATGGACAATAATCTAACTTGGAGTTGAGAAAAATTAGGTGCTGCTAATCCCCATCACCGGCGTTTGATTTCGAGGAGCTAGCAATGTGGAACTGCGAAGTGTAACTGTTAGAAGCAGCCTCAGAAGCTGGTGGCTCGTTCAGAAATGCCCAGTTGCTTCTAGTCCACCTGCAATCACAAGAGAAATAAGACAAACAGTTTGAAAGCTTTTTTTAATTATAATGGATCTCACAATAAGTAGTGATCTAACAAAATTCTCGGAGCTATAAGGTTTATATATATATATAGATATTTATATGTTTACCACGCCTTTTTCATAATCAGTTTTTCCAGGCTTTTTTCAGTTTCCATGTCCATGAAACCCTGCTGTTTTGTGTTGGCCTCAGGCACGGATTTCGACCTCTCCAACTTTTTCCCAGATTCCTCAAACTTGATTTCCTGTCACATTCATTTCAAGAATTTGTGTACAACCAACAATAAGACGAAGCATATAAAAAAGAAACAGGAAGAGGACCTTAAAATGAAACGAAATTCATGAAAGATATGCAAAACCTGAATGCTATCAGATAAGGGAATACAAATGTCTCTGAGATGTTCTTCCTCAGCTTTCTTCTTTGCTCTCCAGTAAGCATCAATCTCTCCTCTAGTAGATGACCGATTCCTTTTGTATGCCACTGAAAGAGTTCTCATCATCA
This sequence comes from Juglans regia, assembly GCF_001411555.2. Lineage (NCBI taxonomy): Eukaryota > Viridiplantae > Streptophyta > Magnoliopsida > Fagales > Juglandaceae > Juglans > Juglans regia. The sequence continues at coordinate 13,599,434 of NC_049906.1, read as the reverse complement.
TTTACCAGAAAAAACCCAATCTCTTCCGACAAAAACCCATAATTTGGAAACTTTTTCAAGTAATATTCATCTGGAAACCAAGGTTACCTGACTTTGAATCTTGGACTCGAGAGTCCCATCCTGCCATCAGAGAACCCATTTGCTCAAAAACCTTGCAAGTAAGGTTCTTTTTTTTTTTTCTTCTTTTCTTCCTCCTAACTCTATATATAAGTCCTTCCGAGCAAAAAATGGGTCGTATTGTCCTTGTTAATATCCATCTAGAGTGCTGTATTTTTATAAAAATAAATTTATAAAATGATGTAATTTTATATAATAGATTATATTTATTTTATAATAAAAATAATTTTATAATTTAACATATCATATCAAATCATATAAATTTTATATTTTTATTAAATTTTTTATGACCAAAATATTTATCATATATATTATATATATAGAATAGATATACATTGATTCTTATTATCCCAATCACATCTATTGCAACATAAGATATGTTAAGTTATTATCTATTTAAGTGGCGTGTATATAAAATCACTCTAAACTATCACATAGAAAATTGGCATATTATCTCATGCTTGGTTTAGATTCAATAATCATTCAATTTCATTTCTTCTTATTATTATGATTTTTTTAATTTTTACGTAAAATATAATAAATAATTCAAATTTTTTAAATTTTAAAATAATAATAATATTAAAAAATAATATTTTATTTAATTTTAATATAAAACCATCTCATATTATTTCACTATTTAAATCTTATTTTAAATTTATAAATAAAGATCTTTATATATATATATATATATTTAATATCTTGATATGATTTATTAATTGTGCGCGTAATAAAATTTAAAATAATGAACAATATTATCAATAAATATATTATATTTTTTGCAATGGGGCCTAATCTTTTTTCTTGTTCTTATCCAGCATTCGATTGTTTATCTGCAAGTAGTATGAAGACCAAAAGTTTGACGTTAGCTGTTGTTTTGGGGGGTAATTCAATATATATGCCGTGAAAATGACAAGTTCCACCGACTTTTTCTTCATGAATATTTCTGTAGCAGCCCACAGATTTAGATGCAAGGTGGGGTTACAGCATAGACGATGGTATTGAGAATTCAGCTTAAGGTGTCTTCACTTTACTGGTTTCCCGTCACTTTTCTCACATCTTTTCGCCATTTTATACAAGGATGATGTCGTGCTTTATAAAGAATGATTCCTTAAATCAAGCTAAAGATCACATCAAGAGTAAATTTGTCAATAATAAAAAATGTAACAGCTAGAAAATAAATAAATAAATTTGACTCTATTTTAAGTTTATAAATAAAAAAATTTGACTCTATTTTAAATTTATAACCGATAGAAAATATAACATTATTTTTAGTCTTCTTTCTTAGAATAGAGTCCACAAATCATGTATATATGTTATACTGATCTGTGTATCATTTTTTAGTGTTATAATACAATTGTTTCATTGACAACAAATATTATGTGCATACTTAAATCTCATCATGATATCAGGAGAGCCCAACTCCAACGAGAATTCGATCTCTAGCCCAGAAAACTCCCAACCTCCTATCACAAATCCGCAATCCACCACAAATGCTTCGCTAATTATCCAAAATATTACAACTCAAATTAACGAAAAACTCACTCCCTCAACCTTTCCTCAATGGTGTGTACAGTTTGAAGCCCTAGGCCCCTACTTATTGGCTACAATCTCATCGACTATGTTACCGGTGAAAAACCATGTTCCTCCCCAGTACTTCCTCTGTCTCTCTCCTTCAAAAAACCCACTGCGTCAAGCAAGACAAATTGATCCTAAGTGCCAATCTAGCCTCCACTATACCCACCATAACCTCATTCATTTCTGCTGCTACAACATCTCAAGACGCATGACACAAATTAAACACCATGTATGCAAGCAAGTCTCGTAGTCGTGCTATGCAACTAAAGGAGGAACTTACCTTGATCAAGAAAGAAAATCGATCAATTCAAGATTATATGCACACTGTCAAGGCTCTTGCAGATGAGATTGCACTCATTGATCATCCTATCTCTAAGGATGATCTTACTCTCTACATTCTAAATGGTCTGGGAGTAGATTTTCGAGAAATTGCCACACCCATCCAAGCCAGGGAACGCCCGCTGTCCTTTGAGGAGCTTCATGATCTCCTTGTGAGTCATGAAGACTATATGCGCCGTCTTGATGCCACCACACAACAGCTCATCGCTACGACGAATTTCTCAAACTGCAGGTCCTTCCCCAATTCTTCGGGTGGAGGTAATGGCTCCAGGGGCTTCAACAAGTCAAGTAAAGGAGGCCAGTCCAATTATGATGGCTCTTCGGCCCAAAACCACAATAATGGAGGCCCACGGCAACAAAAAGTCCAACAAGCCCAATAGCCAACGCAGGTATCAACCCAAGTGTCAAATATGTGATCAATTAGGCCATATTGCTAAGTATTGCCCGCAGTTGAGTTTCTCTGAGGCAACAGTTAACTGTGCTTCTACCTTGCAAGCCATTAAATGGCTTATTGACTTGGCTGCCTCTCACAGTTTCACCGACAATCTTGCAAATTTATCAATCCATTCAAAATATGATGGAACCGATGAGGTTGTCATTGGTGACGGATCAGACTTGCGTGTCTCATATATTGGTTCATTGGTATTTTATTCACGCACCCGCACTTTTCATTTAAATGATACACTTTGTGTTTCGAGTATACGCAAAAATCTTCTCTTTTCATCATTTCACTACCCAAAATAACGTTTTTATTGAATTTTATCCCTCATTTTCCCTTGTTAAGTATCAAATCACAAGGGCGGTTCTACTTAAAGGTGTATGTGAAAATAGTGTTTACATGCTTCCGGATTCACTATTATTCTCTCCAAAAATGGTTGCAAATGTGCATGAATGGACGTCACTCGATGGGTGGCACAAACATTTGGGACATTCGTCTCAAAAAATTGTTCAGCAACTTGTTAATTCTTTTTTGCTTCCCATAAAAAACAAAGAGCAAGTGTCTCATCTTTGTACATCTTGTTCAATCAATAAAGCACATAAACAACCATTTTGTCCAACTAGTCTTCAAAGTCATGCACCACTTGATCTAATTTACATTGATGTTTGGGGTTGGTTGGTCTTGAAGGCTCCCGATTTTATTTGTTTTGGTTGATCATTTTACCAAATACATTTCGTTTTACCCCATGGCAACAAAATCCGATGTAAGCAGCATTTTTCCTCAATTTAAACACCTTGTTGAAACGAAATTTCAAACAAAAATAAAAAGTCTTTACTAGATAATGGTGATGAATTTGTTACTCTTAAACAATATCTCTCTATACATGGAATTAGTCACTATACCACTACCCCTCATACACCTCAGCAAAATGGTGTCTCCAAGCGTCATCATCGTCACTTAGTGGAAACAGACCTCATACTTTTACATAATGCCTCCCTACCACTATCTTATTGGCCTCATGCCTTCTTCACAGTAGCTTACTTGTAGCTTACCTGATTAACCGGAAACCCACTCCCCTATTACAAAACAAAACTCCATTTGAAGCCTTATTCCATCAAATCCCAAATTACCTCATATTAAAAAAATTTGGTTGTCTCTGTTTTCCCCTCACCAAACCTTACAACACAAATAAGTTTCAATCAAAAGCCATCACGTGTCCATTTGTAGGCTATTCTCAAACTCAAAATGCTTACAAGTGTTTAGATCTCTCCACAAACAGACTCTATCTCTCTCGCCACGTTACATTCAACGAAGCCCAAAACCCATTTCAAACCCTTTCCTTTATGCGTACACCAGCTCCTTCATCGTCTTGGACTGCTGCTCCACCCATTCATGTGTCAACTCCACCGTGAGCAACGCCAGTGACCTCAGATCGTGCCACCACTTCCGCATCACCTTTAGGTAACTACTTTGATCTCCCCTCTTTTGTTTCTCGACATTCGCAATTAAATTCTCCATGTTTTAACCCCAATTTCTTGCATCCCAATGAGGGCTTCTCACCCTCCACACACACGGAAAATCCTTTACAAACCCACACGAAAGTCCCTGATTTCTCACAATTTTTACCCTCCATGGAAAATCCTCCACCACATTCCCACACGGAAGTTCTTGATTCCACACAATTTTCACCCTCTATGTCTATTGATCCGAATGTGACCCAGCCACAAAGAACCCACTCCATGGTCACTAGGTCAATGAACCAAATTTACAAATTTAAGCAAATTCATGCAGTCACCAAACATCCTATTCCCCCTACCATTGAACTTAGTTGTGTGAGTCAAGCACTCCATGAACCTCACTAGAGACAGGCCATGTTTGAAGAGCTCACGGCTCTAATGAGACATGACACATGGACATTAATTTCTCTATCCAAAAACTGTAATCTCATAGGCTATAAATGGGTGTTTCGGGTTAAGAGAAAAGCTGATGAGTCGATTGATCGCTTTAAAGCGAGACTTATTGCAAAAGGAAATATTTAGTCCGGTTGTGAAACCAGCTACTATTAGGAATGTTTTAATAGTTGTTGTGATACAAGGGTGGTTATTGAGACAACTTGATGTCAACAATGCATTTATGCATGGTGAGTTGACTGAGGATGTATACATGGTTCAACCTCCAGGTTTTGAAGATGACACAAAACCTAATTATGTTTGTCGATTTAACAAATCAATTTATGGCCTCAAACAGGCCCCAAGAGCATGATATTAAGCTCTAAAAGGCGCAATTCTGGATTTTGGTTTTGAGAACTCTAGAGCAGATTCTTCATTGTTCATCTATAAAACCAAATCTATCACTTGCTACTTCTTGGTGTATGTGGATGATTTGGTTATCACAGGAAATGATTCCACTTTTGTCTCATCAATCATTGACCAACTTGGCAATCGGTTCTCTTTAAAAGACATAGGCCAACTACATTTTTTCTTAGGTATGGAGGTTATTCCAACTACAAAAGGTCTCTTCTTGTCACAACACAAATATATTAGAGACTTATTGATAAAGACCAACATGGATGGTGCAAAAGATGTTACCACTTTGTTGTCCACAAGCACTGCTCTCAAGCTAATTGATGGCACATCTTCGGTTGATAGCACAGAATTCAAAATTGTCATTGGTGCCCTACAATACTTGTCACTCACACGCCCGGACATCTCTTTTGCAGTAAATAAATTGTCTCAGTTTATGCATAAACCAACAACAACTCATTGGACAACTGCAAAAAGGTTATTTTGATACTTGAAGTATACCATTTTCCATGGGATTCAAATTCAAAAAAGCTCAACCTCCAACCTTACCACATATTCCGATGCCGATTGGGCAGGTAACTTCGATGATCAAAAATCCACTTCAGCATACATAAGTTTTCTTGGTTCTAATCTCATATCTTGGAGTTCAAAAAAATAAAGGGTTGTCGCACGATCATCAATTGAAGCTGAATATAGAGAACTTGCAAACGCTTGCTTCTGAAATATTATGGCTCCTAGCACTCTTTGCTGAACTCGGCTTCTCCATTTCAGCTTCTCCAAATTTGTTGTGTGATAATTTGGGAGCAGCACAATTGAGTTTCAATCCAATCCAACATTCAAGGATGAAGCACATTCAGATTGACTTACATTTTTTCCGCGATATAGTGCAAAAGGGTACACTAAATGTTCACCATGTCAACACACAAGATCAGCTTGCTGATCTCTTAACAAAACCCTTATCTTGTCAGTGCACAGAGATTCTTAGAAACAAGATTGGAGTAACCGATGGCAACTTCATCTTGCGGGGGTGTATAAAGGATGATTCCTCAAATCAAGCTGAAGATCACACGAGCAGCAAATCTGCCAACAATCAAGGATGTAACAGCTAGAAAATAAATAAGGAAATTTGACTATGTTTTAAGCTTGTAACCGATAGAAAATATAGCCTTATTTTTCGTCTTCTTTCTTAGAATAGATTATGCAAATCATGTATATATGTTATACTGATCCGCGTATCATTTTTAAGTGGTGTCATACAATTGTTTCATTGAAAACAAATATTTTGTGCATACTCAATTCTCATCATGCTTACCGCTAAGTGTACCATTAGTTATAAATTTTTTATTTTTATTTTTTAATTTTTTTAAGTATTTTTTTAATATTCTTAATCATAAAGAAAATAGAAAAAATATACTATTTTACTAATAATCACTTTCTTAATCATAAAGTAAAAAAATAAAAATAAAAAAATTTAAAATGCATAAATAGTTAGTTTGAAGGGCTTCACTAGTATTTTCCTTTATATAAAGCTTATCATTATTATAAAGGGCGTTAAATATCATGTTAAGGTAATTTTACCCTTTTTTTTTTTACAAAAATATTATATTTATTTTAAAAAAAATGATTTTTTTTTTATGTATATTTAGATTTTTTTTTATTATTCTTTAAAGTAAGTGAAATTTTCACATTTAAAACTGTATTTAACATTATACTTTATAAATACAAAGATAATTGATAAATTAATGCACCCAATATACATTCTAATTAGTTTTTAAATTTTAACTTAAAACACAAACTTATAAGAAATCATGATGAGCCACCTGTTAGTAGACCTGTTGATTTGATTCACTTTCCAACTTTCACATCTATTAAGACTCTTTTTCACATTTGAGATTATCATACCAGCTTGACCCTATTGCTCACTTACTTCATTAATCTCTTTAACGACATTAAGAGCATCACCCTCAAGGATAATCTTCATCAAACCAATGTCAAGTCCCAGCAAAATAGAATGAAGAGCAGCATATGCCTCTGCAAGATGTGGATCGAGAAAGAGGGGTTTGTTCATTCTCATAGTTCCATGACTTGCCCTTCCCAGTTTCGGATAACAGTGCCAATGCCAACCCTACACTTCTTCTAATCAATAGCAACATCCCAATTGATCTCATAATAATCATTTGGAGGGGCTTTCCACTAAGCAATAGGGATAAACTAAGCTTCTGGAGCCACTAAGGATTTGTTGTGCAGCAACCTGAGATCCTATAATTTTTTATTAGTTTGCTTCAAAAGGATCGTGGGACTGGTAAACTCTTTATGAAAGACCACCTCATTCCTTCTCTTCCAAAATCTCCATGCCACCACATCCATCTTTGTCAACACTTCTTCATTCAATTCCTCTAGTAAGCTGAGCATTAATTCTCTGAAAGTTTGATTCCTATTGCTTCTCTTCTGCAACTGCATAGAACATAGGCCTCAAAAATCTATCACTGATTCACATTCCCATATTTCATGTTCAATGCTTTCTTCATGCAGTAAGCAGATTAGACAGTTTGGATCATCGACTATCTTCTTTCTAAATATGTTCTTCTTTGTTAATAAACTATCATTGCACGCCTTCCAAAGAAAGAGCTTCTCAGCATTTGGAACAGCTAGTTTCCACAATGTTCCCCATTTTTCCTTCTTATCAAAATAGCTAGATTGTCCCTTAGCCCTTTTGTGAAGTTCAAGTTGCAAATGATAGGCACTTCTTACAAAAAAAAATGCCATTAGCTGTGCATCTCCATATAAGTTTATCTGGACTGTTGCAAAGGTTCAATGGAATCTTCTTTATTGTTGCTGCCTCATCTTCAGAGAAAATCTCCTTGATCAATTGCAAATCCCAAGATTTGTGTCTAGATCAATAAGTTCTACCCCTTTTGCCTCAACATTAAGTCTTTGAACCCCACTTTGTACTCTAAACGAAATAGGTAGTGGCAGCCACTTGTCGTGCCAACTTTTGGTAGAATTACCATTCCCAGTTCGCCACAGAAGCCCTTCTTCAAGTAGGGGCTTGGCTGCCATGATACTTCTCCAGATGAGAGAAGGACTTTTACACAGACCAGCTATTAAGAAGTCACCATCTAGAAAGTATTTAGAAGAAAGAACTCTAGCAACCAAGGAATGAGGATTCTGAATCAATCTCCAGCCTTATTTTGCTAACATTGAAATGTTGAAATGTTCTAAGTCTCAAAGCCCAAGTCCACCAATAGCTTTGGCCATTCCCATTTTGTCCCATGAACACCAATGAATCTTCCTTTCTTCAACTTTCTGACCCCACCAGAACTACTGCATGATTTTGTTGGGCTCCCTCAAAATGTTCCTAGGAATCTTAAAAACTCCCATGCAATAGGTGGGGATAGCTTGAATCACAACCTTGATAAGGATCTCGTTCCCAACTTGGGACAAGAACTTCATTTTCCAATTACTGATTCTGCCCCTCACACTATCAAGAATGCTCTTGAAACCCTTTGATCTAGATCTGCAAATCAGAGCTGGCAAGCCTAAATACTTTTCATAAGGATGTGTAGATTGAATACTAGCAACTTGAATAATGATATCCTTGACTTCTAGATTGGTGCTTTTACTGAAGACTATGAATGTATTTTCTTTGTTTAATCTTTGGCATGAAGCAAGCTCATAAATGTCTAATAAGTGAATTAGTTTGCTCCACTCCAGAGGGTTGGCTTTACAGAACAAAAGGCTATCATCAGCAAAGAAAAAGGTGGCTTATGTGCAGTTGGTTTCGTGTTAAAGGAACCCCTGTAATTGCACCTGAGGATTCAGCTGATTGTAGGAGGTTGCTAAGAGCTTCAACACATAGAATAAAAAGATAGGGTGATAATACATCACCCTGTCTAATGCCATGAGGAGTGAAGGATTGCTGCGAAATCTCATTTATAATAAGAGCATAAGAAAGAGATGAGACACACCTCATAATAATAACCTCAATCCATTTATGAGTAAACCCATCCTCATCATGACTGCTTCCAAAAAAGCTCATTCAATCATATCATATGCCTTACTTATATCCAGTTTCAAAGCCATGTAACCTTCATTTTCTTTCAATTGACTTTGCATGGTATGCATTGCCTCAAAAGCCACAATGATGTTGTCTGTAATCAATCTTCTAGGGACAAAGACACTTTGAGTTGGAGAAATAACAGAGGGAGGAGCTTCTTTAATCTGTTTGCCAGAACTTTTGCAATAATCTTGTAGATTACATTGCATAGGCTAATAGGTTTGAATTCAGTGACTTTAGTAGGATTTTTTTACCTTAGGAATTAAGGTAATATGGGTGGCATTGAAATCACTAGGCCAACAGCTTGAGTAGAAAGCTTCTTGAACTACAGCACAAACCTTAGAACCCACCACTACCCAGTGGTTCTAATAGAATACAGTTGGAAAACCATCTAAACTTATGGAGCCTAAGCCATTCATATGAAAAATAACATTTTCTACTTTTGAAGCATCAATTCCTTTGGTTAATACGGCATTCATCTTACTAGTAATAGAGGGCTTAATGTGCTTAATATAGTCCTCAGTCTTATCAGAATTTGAAGAAGTAAAAAGATTTTGAAAAAACCCTTGAAATAAGTGACTTACCTCTTCTGGTGTGGTGGCAGATCTTCCATTCTCATCAAAAATTATTTTTATGGAGTTGGCCTTTTTTTTCTGGTTTGCACATTTGTGTTAGAAACTTGTGTTCCTATCACCATCTTTGAGCCACTGTTGTTTGGCCCTTTGCTTCCATCTCAAATCCTCCTCTTCGAGCAAATAGTCCACCTCCCTCTTCAAGTTGTTGATAGTAGCATTTTCATCCCCAACATTGGCCTCTTGAAGCAGTTTCAGCTAGTTGAGTTTTGTTGATATAAGGCCTTCTAGTTTTTGAAAGTCGTCTTGCTCCATACCAAAAGGTTATCCCTACATCTCTTCAAACCATTTGTAGCCTCTTGAACATTGGACAATTGATGAAGAGTGTTGTTCTAAGCTCTAACAATCAACTCCTGACATTCTTCTCTCTTGCCCCAGCTAGCTTCATATCTAAAAGATTGTGTCTTCTTCCTCTCCCCCTCATCATTACCAACTAGCAAAAGTATTGGACAGTGGTCAGAACACTGAGCTGCTAGAGAGCCAACACTAGAATCTGTAAATAGGTTGAACCAAGACTGATTTCCAAAAGCTCTGTCCAATTTTTCTTTTGTAAAGCACCTCCATTCTCTTCTGTTACTCCATGTGAAACTGTCTCCCTGAAATTGCACCTCATACAAGCCACAAACCTCAATTGCTTCTATGAAATTTTCCATCTTTCGATATGGTCTCTCAGCAACCGCTTGCTTCTCATGCTAGTGCAGGATCTCGTTGAAGTCCCCAATGCATAACCAAGATCTATCATCCTGTGGCTTCAAGACTCTAAGGAGATCCCAACTACTAATTCCTTTTTAAGCTTTAGGGCTTCCACAAAAACCAGTGAGAAGAACTTTATTTCCTGAGTCTGGTAGAGTCACATTAAGGGAAATGTGGCTTCTGGTGTGAGTAGCTAATTCAACCTCCATATTAACTATCCATAGAATAGCAAGCCCACCACTGAGCCCCTTGCTATCCACTACAAAACTCTACTGAAAACCAATCTTCCTCCTTATCATCTCCACCTTTTTTCTGTTACACTTCTAACTTTGGCAAATAGGTTTCGTCACTAAAGTTGAAATATATGTTTTAGTCGAACATCATTTACTCCCAAACATACAAATATACAATGGTAGATACATTAGTGGAGTGTGCAAGCATCGCGCAATCCTTTTGAAAAAAGTAGAGTACACTATTAAAAAATTATTTTTTTATGTGAGTTCTATATTTACTCATTTTTTTTCAAAATGGTTGTGGCTGCGCTTGCGCACTCCATGATTGCAAATATAATTTCTCTATAAAAAAAATCTCACTCAAATTTTCAAAAATACCAAAAAATCAAAACAATATTTTCTAAATAATATTTTAAACAAAAATTAGAAAAAAAAGGCCCCCTTAGTGTTTGGCCGTCTTTTATTTATTTACTTTCCCTACTATGAAGTTTTTAAAATTTATTCATTATATTAAACTTAAAATATTTTTTTTACTATTCATCAAACATCCAAAAACCTAGTCTCAAGAAGATTTTAGAACTATTCATAAACATTACTTAAAAGTTTTAATCTCATGTTAAATCCAAATATATCCTTAACTACGTGTTGAAAGTTTGATTAGATGTATATTGTGATACGTGACTTGATACAAGACACCAGATATATTTTATAATAAAAAAAATTCTTTGGATGCTACGTTAGATTGTAAGTTTACTTTTAATTTTTTTTTAGATCAAGAATTCCCCACATAAGTTATTTTTATCAATAGAATTATTCTCTAATATTCAATAATTATTAAATAATGCAAATTCATGTTCTTTATTTATGTCTCTAATCTAGAGTTCAAATATAAATCTTAAGCTCTAATTTTACCACTAGTGTCATAACCCAGATTTTTTGAGGCCAGGCCCGTTTCAGAAGCGCCATCCTTTCTAAAGCCCAATCCCAGCCCGCAGGAAAAAAAAATAAAAAAAAAAATATAAATATAAACGATGTCGTTTTAACACCCCCTTATAATCGTCTCTCTCTTTCCTTTCCTGTCCAGCGCCCAGCCCCCGAATACTCCTTCGCTCTGTTTCGGACCTTCGGTTGCCTCTCCAAGTCGTCCAGCTACTGTCATTGTGCGGCGCCGCTGCCGCCGCCTCACCTCAAGGCGTACCGCCTCCTACTCTCCGTTCTCTCTTCATATCGGTAAGCTCTCTCTCTCTCAGCTTTGCTTCCTCTGTTCTACTCAGTTTTCCACTATAAGCTCGATTCCTGTTCCGAGACATATCACGGTGATGCAACAAGCCACTTGCTGATTTCCGTGGGCACCCTCGAGTCGACTCGGACCTAGGTAGTTCATCTCTCTCTCAACTTTTTTAATTCATTCTTCGGCATGCGATACTTTAATCCTTTATCAAGACTAAGAAATTTACATCTATAAACACACACATTGAGATCGTGAACAGTTATTTGCATGCAAACTCACAATATACATAAAAGTAGCTAGACTAAATTGCATAGATAAACCCATCACCGTTTATGTTGGTTGTGAACTTGTGAAAGCAGTATTGCAGTGGCCAGTGCTCTTTAAAGTTTAGTACAACTCTATAACATATTTACGGGATTCTTGATTGTGGGACAGTGTGTGCTCAATTGGTCAAACAAAAACAATAAATAAATAAAAGAAGGAATGGACTATAGTATAGTACATTTGTGGGCTTAATCTAATTGGTGTAAGATGCAGAACTTGTCAAATATGCAAACCTTTGTGTTAGACATCATAGTTTCTTTAATGGCCTCCACACTGTAATATCCAAAACTGATCAAATAGTCAGATTCAAGTTGCTTTTATATAAAGTTCCCTAATGATGTAAAGTTTCAATGTGCTGAATGTTCCAACTCCCAATTGTAGCTTCTTTTATGATTTTTTTTTTCAAAATAATCATGCAAAATATAAAAAATTTCTAGTGGCAAATCAAATGTTGCTATGGAGAATGGATTATGGATTATTTCCTATTTCTTTGATGATTATGTTTTTTTGGTTATCAAGTTGATAGATGGTGATTTATTGTCATTGTATATTATATATATATATATAAATATAATTATAGGGTAATGCTAGGGATCCCGCTCTAAGGTCCCGCTCCAATTTTTTTTTTTTTAGTTTTTTTTTTTACTTAGTGATTAAGAAAATGTTGTTTAATAATATTGTGAATTTTTTTCTTTTTTTAAAAATATTTAAAAGTGTTAAAAAAATGATGTGAAAAAAAAACAAAAATATTTAAAACTATTTTTTTCATATCATTTTTTTAACACTTTTAAATATTTTTTTTTTTTAAATCAGAATATTATTAAACAACACTTTTTTAATCACTAAGTTAAAAACAAAAACTAAAAAAAATAAATTATTGGAGCGGGACCTTGGAGCAAAATCACCCAGCGAGATCTCTATCATTTTCCATAATTATATATAGAGATTACTTATCAAAAAATAATTATATATGGAGGTTATCCTGAAACAGTACACCAGTATGTACCGGTACTGAAATATTCCATTATAGTGCTCAAACCGGAACGGTCATTAGAACGGAATTCAAAACCTCGCTGCTGACTCCTAGGGTTTTAGAAAGAACACACATTTTCTTTGCCAATCAGTAAGCATGAGGAAGCTAAAGTTTCACGAGAAGAAGCTGCTGAAGAAGGTTGATTTCTTGGACTGGAAAAAGGAACATGGCCATCGAGAAGCTTTTGTTATGCAACGCTATCACGTCACCCAGCGTGATGATTACAAGAAGTACGTCCTTTTATTTTCCCTTTCTAATATTCTCTTCTATTTTAGGGTTCTGAGTATTTTTTTTTTTTTAATTTTGTGGAAATTTTTCTTGAAAGTAGGTATGCGAGTTTGTGCCGCATGGTGCAGAAGCTAGTGAACATTTTGACTAGGATGGACCAGAAAGACCCTTTTAGGATTCAAATGACTGATATGATGCTCGAAAAGCTGTGAGTTTTTTCAATTCTATGGTTTTTCTTTTACTAAACTACTCAACTAATTAGGAAACAAGAGCCAATTGAAAGAAAATGGGTTTTTTGTTGATCTATTGTTGATTTTTCTTTTAAATTTTTTTATGAGAATGTTAGTTTGTAAGATGTGATTTACTCCTTAAGTGATGTTGTCGTTCGGGATGAGAATTACAGTCACGGTTGAGTTCAAAACAAAACGAGTAGAATTCAATTTGTTCTTTCTTATTGACATGATTACCAAAACTCAAGTTACTTATCCACAACAATGATTACAAAACCTCATTTGATAATAATAATATCGGGATGGACTCAATTAATGAGTGGTTAGGTTGAATTTTGGTTACCTGAACTCTCAAGATGGAGTAATATTCAGTAATAGGCACATGTTTTCTATTCATAGTTGAAGTATAACGGGGCTTTTGGGCAAACAATAAAAGGAAAAAAGAGGGATGAAATTGGGTGCTGACTTTGATTTGGGTGCTTTCAGGGACCTCTTTTTTGCTTGCCTAGTTGAGTCCACTAATGCTCTGGCATAGTTGTTGGGAGTTTCTGTTAGATATGAAATATCCCATTTTGGTTTTCAAAATGGGTTATGTTGTCCCATTTATCATCTCTCTTATTAATCCTCATTGTTACAACATGCATGGGGCATTAACTTTGTTCTTGTGATCTCAACATGAGATAATCAACTTCTTCCATATGATCTGGCTAGAAACTTCTTCTGGCAACGGGTAGAAATATCAATTGGATAACTCTTTATTTTGTTTCCATAACTTGGTCATGCTAAACCTGAAGGTGTTTGCTCAAGTGGTAAGAGTCTTGTTCTTAATGCTTTGCTCCCTCTAGGTCTAAGGCCCAAACCTTTGTGTATAAAAAATGTACCCTTGACCCGAGGTGCAGTTGTGGGAAACTCTTTGCCGATAGCTTGTAAACTCTTGAGATTGATTGGGACTTTGTTCCCAGACACCCTGTGTCAATAAAAAAGTGACTTAATCGTGATAAGCTTTTTGAGATATGACAATGAACTATATAAAACGATGTCTACCTACGTTACATCGTCATAGTTCTTATGTGATATCTCATATGATAAAGATAAGGGTAGATGGTGTATGGGATCCCACATTACTTGGGAAGGAGAAGTTCTTGCTCTTTATAAGATTCCAATAGGGTTCTAATTGTATCATTGACTTGTCTTTTTAGAGTATAGGCCATGTCGTTTGTGCTTTCCATTAGTATTACAAATGATATCAGAGCCTATCCCAACCAGAAATGCGAGACTTGAGCCTTGCCACCTACAACAGATTGGCCCGACGAGGACGTCGGGAATTTAAGGGGGGTATTGTGATCGATGTTTTGAATACCGTACTGGTCAAGGTACTGGAACGAAATATTTCGGTATCGGTACCGTTTCGTGTACCGTTTCGGGATAGTCGATATATGAATAAATTATATATATAAATTATATTCTAAAATAATAGTCTATATATGAATAAATTATATATAAATACATATATATATATATAAATTATAAATAGCCTAGTCTGAATTGGGGGTCAAAAAATAAGCTTGTAGTTTGAAAAAAAAAAAAAAGCTGAAATACCGGCCGAAACATAGGCCGGTACAGGCCGAAATTGAGACCGGTACAATCAGTACCGGCCGGTATGGCCGGTACGAACGTACATGGTACCTGTACCGGCAAATATCGGCCGTATCGGCCGGTACGGTTCGAAATTTCAGACAGTGATTGTGATACCCAATATGATAAGGATAATGATAGGTGGTGTATGTGATCCCATATTATTTGGGAAGGAGAAGTTCTTGTTCTTTATAAGGTTTCAATGGGATTCCAATTGTAACTTGTCCTTTTATAGGCCATGTGGTTTGGGCCTTCTATTGGGGCGTTACATCTTAAGTCAATGTAACCAATGTCTCTAACTGTTCCGTTGTTGATATATGGCATTTGCCTATTAGCTATTCGGGATTTATAATTACAGCCCAATGAATAGATCACTATGTGGCTTGATTAAGGTTGTCACCATTAAACCTCAATGTGCCAATGAGCTCCAGCTCAATTGATTACTCTTTTTAGGAGAATGCGATTGAGATTATGGTTTTGGCTCAAAGCCAACTATGTTAATGTAGATTTTCCCAATCTTAGAGAAAAAAAATCCCTCGCAGATGAATATTGTAGTTCTACTTCTGTGTTCAATGGACTGTATGGCATGTATGGGGGTAATGAGAACAACATTTCTGTTTAAGATCATTCTTATTTCAATGTTCACACTGTTACATTTCAACTATCATTTTTTCATCGAAGGTTTTCTGTTGATTCGATATGCTTTTGTCAATGGCAGGTACAACATTGGTGTAATACCATCCAAGCACAACATTGATGCTCTAAAAGTGTCTGAACGCATAACAGCATCATCCTTATGTAGGTATGCGATTGCTTCTGTAAATAAAGTCCTCATTTCTGCTCAGATACAGGACAACTCTGTCATACCTTAAAAGGAGAAGGTAGAAAACTCTGCACGATTTAATCACAAAGCGAGATGCATCACAATGATATAAGGAAAAAATAAAAAAGAGAGAAGTTTTGCTTCTTATTTCAACTAGCTTTGCTGCAGATATGAACCCTAGGCTTTATAGTAAGACATTTGAAAATTTTCCTCTAGTGCCATTGACTTATAAATGATTTTAGACACAAGTTCTTTCCATTCCTTTCTAGATAAGTGGAATTTGACTTCTTGTCAGCCAGCCTCTTAGTTGGTGCAAATCCCCTTCCTTGATTGCTTTACGTAATTGGGATTAATTCTGTGTATTTATCCTCCTTGTAGACGTAGACTCTCGACTGTTTTAGTGCGGCTGAAGTTTTGTGAGCACATGAAAGAAGCTGTCACATATATTGAGCAGGGACACATACGAATTGGTCCAGACACGGTTACTGACTCAAGCATTTCTTGTAACAAGGAATCTAGAAGACTTCATTACGTGGGTAGATTCATCCAAGATAAAGAGAAAGGTGTTGGAGTACAACGATCAGTTGGACGACTATGACGCAATGCTATGAGGAATGCAGCACTTGATATTGTATTTCTGTTTCGAATGGTCTGAGAAAATAACTTGTTCTTGAAGTTCCAAAATACAAGTATGTCCCCATCTTACTCTTCTCCACCACCCAGGTAATAAGAATAGAAGCTACTCAGCACCAATTAGAAATTATGAAGCATGTGGATAGCAGTTTTTTTGTCGTGGATTTCATCTTTAGTGCTACTTGCACATCTTGCATTTTGAGTTTAGGATGTTATGTATTTTGGTATGCAGAACTTTGTAAGGGACCAATTACCTTGGTGTGCTCAAGTTCATTTATTTTGGATGTGAGATATTTTTGTAATGTAATGAATCACTGTTTCAGTCATCTTATCTGTAAGGAACTATTTTGATGGGATAAATAGTTGGTCATTACATCAGAAACCACACAGAACCTACAGCACAAAGCTTTATCACAAAGCTTCAATGTTGCTCATTACATTAAAAACCACACAGAATCAACATAACCTCTTCTTAAAGCTTCATCTAACAGCTAAATAACACCACCCAGAAAAAAGATAACTACAAAAAGCTTCATCAACAGCAACTAGACGCCACCCATTACCATGTTCGTGGCTGGGTCAATGTATACTGTCTTGACTCTCGAGTCCCAATGGTAAATTGTTCTTCCGTTAAAAACTCACAGGATCGCATATTCTTTTTGAGAAATAATATTTACAGTTTTAGGATGTGTAAGTCTCACGTACTTCCTTTGAAAAAAGTAAGTAAATATGAAATTTATATAAAAAAAAATTAATTTTTTAACGGTGAATCTCACTTTTTTAAAATGAGTGCGCGAAATTTATACACTCTAGAAATGTATCGAACATTACTCATTATTTGAACTCCTTTATCAACCTCATTGTCATCCATATCTAATTGATGTCAAGATTGTTGCTCTTGGTCTACATTAACAAAAAGAAAATTACCAAAATGGGTTGGGGAACTGATAAGGGGGATTCGGGTCTAGTGACGTGGATTTGATAGATTTTATGTTGATAGAGCTAAACTACTTCAAAAAGGCAGATTGGTACAAATATAATAAAAAATTATAAAGATTCCTTGGATGGGAATATTCGATGTTGAGAGGTTTTTTGGTGCTTTAGTTGTTAAGTTGAGGAGGCCTCAAACAACAAATTACCCTGCATAGGACTTTGAGCTTGAGGTGCCAATTTGAGATTGCCAACTTGAGGAGGCCTAGGCCGAGGTTTATCTTGTATAAGGTGCAAAGCCGATCGAGGAGCTTCGGATTTGTTGCCAATGAGCTCTTTATAGCGAGGGAATCAAGTAGAGAACTTTGATGGTTGTTCAAGGGCCACGTGTTTGATCGTTGGTTCCCTGATCTTAGAAGCTAAGTTTTGAATACCGTATTTGACGTTGTACCGATCAAGGCACTGGAACGAAATATTATTGTATCGATACCGTTTTGTGTACCGTTTTGAGATAGTCGATATATAAATAAATTATATATATAAATATATAAAAATTATATTTCAAAATAATAGTCTATATATGAATAAATTATATATAAATACATATATATAAATTATAAATAACCTAATCTGAATTGGGGATCAAAAAATGAACTTGTAGTTTGAAAAAGTGAAAAAAAAAAAATAAAGGTCGAAATACAGATCGGTACAAGCTGAAATATCGATTGGTACGGTTGGTATTTGGACCGGTACAAAATATATGTAATACTTATACAGGACCAGTGGCTGGTACGACATGTATAGGCTGTATTGGATGGTACGGTATGGTACGGTACAATATTTAAAACAATGCTTGAAAGTAGTGTGGCTTATGATGTCAATGTAACCTAAGTAGCCTTCATGATGTAGGAAGATATTTCATGTCGAGGAGCCATGGCACACCGAGGATGAACTAATTAGTTGCATATCCAGGAGCTCTTTTCTAGTGAAGATTAGCTTGCTCAAATATAATCTGCCACCATGGAATGCCACCATGGAAGGTGACCAATAATAGAGGTGTTCATGGATCCTCCTTGTCGAGGTGTGCCAAGGAGTCACATGCAAAGTCTCTTGGAGAAGTACTTAATATTAGTCTGACCCAAACTAGGGTCCCAAGACCCATTAACATAAACCTTAGCCGCCCTGATTATTAGGGAGGGATAAACTGTAAAAATATACAAAAATACATGCTAGAAATCAGAATCTAAAATAGCAATATTGAAAACGAAAATGGTGAAAATATACCTGCGGAAGCCATGTTTCCAGAATGCATATAGACAGATCTTCTCCTCCTTGCTCCTCACAAAATATCAGCTATCAATGGGGCAAGCCAATGGACATATGGAGAGGAGGAGGGAGCTAGCCTCTTATAAATGAAAACTAATGGAGTCCACCCATTAAGGACTCAAATTAATATGGGTCTATACAAATTCCATAATCAAGACCCTTGATTTTCCAGGCCTACATATGTAATTATACCACAATATAAATAGGATATAATCCTATATTACTAAGGTGCAACAAACCCCAAATGATCACTCAACTTAGTGGGTTAAAACAAAATATCATTGTGAGCTATATATATATGTCTAACCCGTTTTATAAAATGTGCAATCAAATGAAGCCCATATTTAAAATATTCTAACATAAACTTCATATTGGATAACGTGGTGATTAGATAACTCTGATACATTAGAGATAAGCCTTTTAAATGCTAAGCATTGTGTAAAGTTAATCAATTTATAATACTCATCCAATATTCTCTTTGCCTATATATGGGGATAACATATAACCTTCAAAAGATCTGATTGAATATTCTTAAATTAGTATTTCTCACTTATTGCTGACTTAAGCTTCAGATGTGTCACAGGCACACTGTGACACCCACTTAACAATTTGCAGGCTAACGATTATGATCGATAGTGTGACACGTCCTTTACATCTCCGTCCATAAAGGAGACAAGTTTTTTTTTCCCTTTTTTAAGCAAGTAATATTGTGTACTATTGGGATGCATCAGGAGCTAGAACAACATCCCATGTACTGTTGTGCCGTTGCGCATAACTTTATGGGTCTCAACTTCCTCCAGAAAAGGGTACAAAATTCTGCTGGAGGAGACAACTTGGTCGTGGGAATTACCTTGCACGTTGACTCGATGATCAAGGTTGTGGCTCACAATGTCGGGGAGTAACCAGGAACATGCCTGACCGAGCACACCCATGCGGATGTGGTGGGCCTTTTTTTTTCGATCTTGACGAGGGTCTGGCTTTGGAAATGAAGCCTCATGGAAGTTGCTCTGCTGAGGTTAGCTTGAGCCAATCTTTGCCCTTACGTCTTTAGGCAGTCGGAGATGGTGTTTCAGAGCATTCCCTCAAGTGGCGAAGGAGATTAGAAGATGATGTTTGCTTGTATTACCCAAACATTACAACATTTTCTCTATCCTTTTATCTTTTCTTTACTACTAATTGCAATAAATCCAGTCCCTTTTGTGCCTCTAGCATCCTCTCTTTTAAGGCATGTTGGGGTAAGGAGATGAGATGAGATGAGAGTTCTGTAAATAGTAGTAAAATTATTTGAGTTAAAAATATTTTATTAGATTTTGAAAAATAAGAGAGGAAAAAATTAGAATAAAAATATTATAAAAATAAAATATTATTAAAATATAATTTTTAAAAAATTTTAAAAAATTGTATTGTCTTTTGTGTTTTGTTTTAAAGTTTAGAAAATTTATAATTATTAGTTGAAAAAATTAAAGATTTGAAATTAAAACGTATTTTATGTTTGAGTGATGTTTGAAAAGAAAATTATAAAAAAAAAATATTAGATGAGGCGAGTGCCCAAACATAGCCTTAGAGTCTCTTTCTTTGTGTTGGATTACCCTTTACTTGATTGTTTTGTCGCACAGATTATGACCTTTGAGAGTAATTAGGGGATAAATAAGCTTTTATCAAGTTATGATCTTAGGCTTGAGTGGGGTCCAAGCCATGTGATATCCACCCTTCCAAGCAAAAAGGAAGTAATCCTATTTACTTTTAAGAGTGATCCCTTGATTCAAAACATGAATTTAAGCCTAGAGGACTACTACATCTATCAAAAAAATTATACAAACTGATGTAATTTTATCTGATCTGTTAGATTTACTTTATAATAAAAGTAAATTTATAATATAAAAAATCACATCAACCCACATCAATTTGTGAGATTACTTTTGTGTAATCACTTTGTGGCTAGAGTATTTGCTAAGCGCTAAAGAACATCCTTCCAAAAAAAAAGAACAAAAAGAAATCAATAATTGCTAATCTACATGACTATTGATTCGATTCCAGACCCTGCAAACTTCCTGCATGCCATGATACAGATGAACAAGCAACCTGACCAAGAAGTTAGGCATCTGACAGAAAAAAAAAACTGATATATAAACTAAAATTCCTCTTCCTTCACACACCCATTTAAGAAAGGAACTTTTACAGCAAGATATTCTTGTGTGTCATCTCTTTGAAATTTCATGCATGGATTATTTAAGATTGCAATTCCCACTGCCATCGTTAGGACAGCTTAGTTCCAACCTATTTTGAAGCTTTTCTCTGCAGCACAGGTAATACTTCCATGCCACCTTTTGTTCATTTGTTCCATTCTCTTTGAAATCAACCTCAAACATGCCTAACCATGCACTTAGGAGCCCTCGATAAGCTTGCGACTTGCTTTCAATATGTTTGAGGAAAGGGTAAACAAATATCAGTTACTGTTTATGCATTGTTCATATATATCACGATTCTTTCATGTTTTTTTTTTTTCCTTAATTTACAAAGTAAAAGTACTAGATGCAAGGACTAGTCAGAGCAATACGATCTTGCCAAGAAACATTCAGGGCTGCAATTCTGCAGCATGGGAAAGGGGGAGCAGCATTTGAAGTGGAGAAATTCCTTTCGCGTTTTGGAGGCATCACCTCCTCCTCTAGATCTTCACCCGTGCAGCTGAAAGGGCTGGAGAATGTGACGGTGGCAGAGGTGCTGATGACAAAGGGAGGAGAAAAAGTTGGTTCCTGGCTGTGGTGCCACACTGATGATGCTGTCATTGATGCTGTAAAAAAGGCAAAAGTCCTAGTTCAATGATATTTCATTTGTTTTGAAAACTTCCAAAACTATTAACATTACATGCATTTTAAAATAATGAATTTGATAATATTGCAGATGGCTGCAAATAATATTGGGTCGCTAGTTGTCCTAAAACCAGTGGTGCAACATCTTGCAGGGCTCGTTACCGAAAGAGGTAATTCTTATAGTTTTCTTTTTCTTCTTCCTTAAGAAGGGGACGAGATCCCGATTTTATTATTAAATCCTTATTTATAGGATAATACTTTTGTAGTATTGAGGTTAGGGGTTACTTAAAAGAATTCCAAACAATGAGCTCATGTTAAAAACTATATATATATATGAAAAATTATTTGTGTAATTCCAACGTCTCTTAAAAAAAACGAGACCTATACGGAAAAAACTCGTTTTTTAATAAAGAGTCTCATTTTTTTTTTCAAAAGACTTGCACGTGATTTGTACTTCTTGGACTTACACGAGACCTACACGCTCTAAACTTATATTTAGTATTAAACCAATAAGATGTTTTTTCTGCCTAGTTTATTTATACGATATATGCAAACAATTGGGGACATCTACCTTAGTCAAAACAGAAGTTTTTTTTCTTCTGATTGTTTTTTTAATGGTGAAACAAACGAAAGAGCAGACTACACGATGAAAATAATCGGGCAAGGAAGATCACCGACACTTACAAGAGTTGGGGAAATTATGACTGATAAGGTCATTTCATGCTTTTGTTAATCTAGTATTAAATCTATGAAATACTTAAAAACCAGGCTATTCATGACCTCTTTTAACTTTCTCGATTGCTAATTTGCCTTCAACAGGACAAACTAATAACGGTGACATCCGATACCAACATTCTTAAAGCAATGCAGCTCATGACAGGTGAGAGAGTCATGCTAGTAACTCATATTCTGCAACATCCAGTAAGGATTGAAAGTCAAGATCGATCTCTTCAAGTTCTTACTCGAACTTGATGTCTCAAGTGGGACAGATACTTAACTGGGTCCTACTATATTTATTGATTATTTAGCGTCATCCGAAAAAATCTACAGAGGAACTGATAATACTTTGTAGAGCTCATTTCATGTGTCTATCTCTCCTGATATCTAATTGAGGTCTTAAATGATCCGATCTTTCATATGCCTCCATCCAATGTGTGATAGACAAACCCACAACCTTTTTTTTGCACCTCTAATTCTCTTTTTACATTTTGTTTTGTTTTAAATAAATATGCAAAATAATAGAAAGAGTAATGAGCAATCTTGGTGTTTGCAGAGAATCGGATACGACATGTTCCAGTTATAGATGGGAAGATAGTTGGGATGATCTCCATTGTAGATGTTGTAAGAGCAGTAGTTGAGCAGCAAAGTGGAGAACTGAAGCGATTGAACGAATTCATTAGAGGTGACTACTATTAGAACCTAAACGACACCTACATGCAGAAGGATTTTAGATTTTGGATATGGAGCAATATTTATACTGCTACAAACACGAGATTACAATAAAGTAAATTTATAAACTGACGTAATTTCATATGATCCGTTATATCTAATTTACTATAAAAATAGTTTTACAATCAAGCCACGTAACTTTCTGAGTTTACTTTTGTATAATTCATTCGTGATTAAAGTATTTTCTTTTACAGAAACCATGTAATCCCAAAAGGAAAATATCAGTTTCCAAAATCAATATTCTTGTATGCGATATGCTGAATAAACAAAAAGACATGTTAAATGTCTACCTTTGTCAGTTAATAGAATGTTTGGGTGTTTTGTTGTCCAGAGAGAGAGAGAGAGAGAGAGAGAGAAGGACGTCAAGATCTTTCAGATAACTTGGAATGGGACCATGTCAAGATCTTCCACTCTACTTGGTCCTTTATGGATTGAAAATGAATTTCTAAATCTGCATATTAACTACCAAAAGAACAAAAGCAAACATATTAGAGATCCCACACAATACACAATTTATATCTTGCTCAGTCGAACTGCAAAGCACACAATTACCAAAGTAACCTTTTCATTACACTGTACATGGAAATTGAAACAACACTACAAGGTCAACACTTTGCTCCTCACAACTGCAACTTGGACCTTACATTTCCTATATAATGTTATATACCATTACGGATCAGATCAAGGATTCCTCAAGTTCGAGCAAGAACTTGAAAACTTCAAGTAGGAGATAAATAAACAGATGAAGTGAGTCCTACGATATGTATTGTTCAAGTAGTGACAATAACCCACTTCACGTGTATATCTTTCTCCTATCTAAAGCCTTTTAAGTTCGGGCAAGAATCTTTCTCCTATGATTCCAGTACTGTACAACTACAAAGAGTTGCACGATGGTCCGAAACTCATGCCACCAGCTCCAATGAGAATGCATATATGACAGACGGATGAGGTTGGTGGGAGACTCAATCCTCTTATGTCCTGTGTTTTTTGTATGTATATATCTAATCTGAGACTAAAATTATGCTAAGAGCTAATCTGAGACTAAAATAGTGATAAAATCCTTCCAAAGAACCAAAATGACCTGTAAGACGGTTTCTTATCTTCATACTGGCAGCTGGAGGAGCTTGAGATGTCGAGCAGGGCCAGATCAATTTCGGGAATTGAACATTCTGGAGGATCATCTTTGACATTTTCCAAGAGTTGGAGCAATTCAGAGGCAAATTCTTTACCTCTGGAATTCCCATTGAGAGACATATCGGCTAAAGATTGTATGATGGTGTCTCTCATGACCAGTTGACGGAAGTCAGCATGCTCACGACATACAAAAAGAAGAACACCTGCAGCATGTTCTTGTTCCTCCTTTGTTCCAGTTTCGAGTATTAGGGAAATGTCACTGATACACGAGCTGGTTTCAGCTACTGCAATCCTAACCTCCTCTATACTGCGTAGGTTCCTAATGATCTCAATGCAAAATGGTGCCAGGTATGGATCACCCAATAACTGAATCAGCTTTGGAATGCAGTCCAAATACACTATATGGTATCCAACATCACAATTGAAGGACAAATTACACAGTATCTTCATGGCAATACTGTGAAAGTCCCTGGTCTTGGTATCGAGGACTTTAAGAATGGAAGGAAGAACACCAGATGCCACTATCATAGACTTGTATTTAGGTTGGGAAGACAAAACCTCTATGATAGCAAGGACTTCTCCAGTGATTTCAGTTTCAATATACGATGCCAACACATAAATCCCATCTGTATCAAACAGTAGCATTTCACTGCTGCATGAAACAGCAGAAAGTTGATCAGCATAGGATCTAGGAATTTCTCATGCACCAAAATATAGTGAACAATAATAGAAAGAAGAACAAACAGGTTCATGTTCACAGAAACCACTACCAAAGGGTGGGAGCAGAAATAGAGGTAAGAGGATGAAAAAATGTTTTGCCTGTATATATACTAGCAATTCATTTACTATTTAGTATTTTCTACAACTGTTTGGGAAATCCATGGAATATATTTCATATAAGTCCCCAGTTACCTACCTAAAAGTTTAAGCCCCCAAAAAATGATTTTTTTTTCTTGATTAGGTTCTATTATTTTGATCTAATCATTATAGCTCTTTTGGTCGATGTGAAACCATACGTTTGTAGCATGCCTTATAGTCTTCAATCCTATGCTACTCTGTTTCAATTTTTCTCATTTCAAGAAAAACTGGAAAGCCTCATGCCTTGAGACCATAAAGGCTCATAATTAAAGCTATAATCTGCAGAAAAGAAGAAAAAAACTATCCATGCAAAAGAATTATCACCTGTTATTTCTCAAAATCGTCAACAGCACCTCTGCTCCATCTCTCTGTTGTTTTACATCATTTAATTCATGTGCATCCTTCAAAAATTTAATCAAAGGTTCGACACAACTGTTGGAAATTGTAGTATGACATGCGTGTTTATTTTCCTGAAGTGTTTTGTTCACATCTCTAACTGTCTTGCACTGTGATCCCCATGAAAGTGCAGCAAGTCTGGAAAGAGAAGCCAACATGTTTCCATAACTCTCTGTAGAGTTGTTAAGTTCTTGAGAAACTGCATTCTTCTGTCTATGCCTACAACTTAATCTGCTTTCACTAAAGTGGTCTAAAATTTCTGGAACATCATCAGTACCTGAAGAGCGTATGGACACAGCACTAAGTTGAAGGTTCAAGTTATTCACAGAACTAGGAATGCTGGCAATGGAACTGGAAAATGAAGAATCCAGGGAGACAAGAGAGGAAATATTTGGTTCTAAATATGGGTCAGGAATAGTAATCCCCTGCTTGGAAGACCAAGCTGATATGAGTTCCTTCAGTACAGAGTTTGGAGTCATGAACAAGTTGTCAAGCGTCATTTGAGTTATAGGGCATGTCTGGTTACCCTCATTAAACCACTGCTCTATCCAAAATCGTTCAAATGTCAGCCCAGAAGCAATAATCACTGGATCATGCATCACCTGCATAGAGATGGAACACTTGAACTCCTTGGGAGGAGTTCCGGGTGTTCCAAAGTCATCGGCTTGAGTCTCATCACACTGCATATGGCTGCCATCATCCTGGTATCGTCCAATTATTTCTCCATATTTCCTCAAAAGATAGAAGAGCCACTTCAAGATTTTTTTCTTAGGGTCTGTGTCAGGGGCTTTATCATGTAAACTCTTAATAGATCTTCTCTCTATCAAAACTGCAGAAGGGGATGTAATTTTTAGTGTCAAAGCTGCAAGTCGAACAGCCTTGAGTTCTAAATCATTCACAGAATTGGACACAGGAATTGCTTGTCGAAGCAGTCCTAATATAACCTTCCCAGCCTCTTCTTCAGCAGGTTCAATGGGAAACTTTGTGCGCTTAAGATCAAGGGCAATTCCAGATATCTACAGAGAATGTTCAATTTGAATATTTAGTTGAGGGATTAAAAAGTGCACCGACCAGACATAAAATGTAGTGACTGGGACTACTTAAGACAGAATATACAATATAAGGTCATCAAAAAATACAGCTAACAATTTTAAAAATTAGAATTGCCAAAATAAAAGCAAGACAGAAAAAATAAAAATAAAAGGGATGAAGAAGAAGAAGGAAACTGAGACTCTTTCAGCAGAGTCCATTTTAAAACTCTGTGAAACAAGTAAGGATCCTTTAAAACAACAGTCAAAGTTAATTATGTTCTGTTTCATACTGCATGAGCATGTGGAGCCTGCATTATGAAGTAGAGCCATCAGAGGTGTGTAGACTAAGCCACTCAAGTCTTTTAATTCTCTACTCCATTCAACACCGTTAATGAGGAAAAGTTGATTGGGAAGGAGACTACTACTGAGGCATCGAAGGGAATACAACCTGCAAAGCCATGCATTGAAATCTAGAACAAAATGAATTTGAAAATCTCGGATTATTCACCATTACCTAAATATATATAATATAAGGGCTCGAAGTATTGCAAACCTTTCCAGCCAACAGCAATGGGACCATATTTTGAATTTGACTCAAAGATACTTCCAAAGTCTTTTGTATTTTCTTACATCTGGAAACTATCCTCTCTGTTGTAATTGCCTGAAAATATTAACAATTTAATAGTGAAGAACGATGCAAATAAAAGCCATGAGAAGATACATACAAATATGAATAGGACTGAACGCAGTGCATGCCTTTAAAATGTACTTTACAACTTGGAAAGGTGTCAACTCATCTATTATAGTTTGTGGCATTAATAATCACATGTTCATTGAGCAATAAACAAGAGTTAGAATAAGGCAACAATCAAATTTGAAAACACGACCTTTTAATGAAAGATTAGCATAATAATCAGGTAGCTCTCCTCAGGTATTTGATCTTAGGATTCTTGTTACTGTTAAAATAGTGGACATAAGTGAAAGGAAACAATCAGAGATGTTGCATGGGAGTTATACAATTCACTTTAACTGATAATAAATTGATTCCTTGGTATCCTCAGCAAAAGGTCACTTCAAAATGGAATAAAAAGAAAAATATTGAAATGACAACGGTAACCAAGATGCAAAAGTTATTGGTGTTGTTCAACTACAGTAATCAACTTCTATATGGTTTAAAGCTGTAATAACGTTACCATACATTCAGGTTGGTTTTACCAGATTTTATAAAATAACAAACACTATCCTGAGACGATTATCAGTAACTAAAAAATGCAATCTTCATTCTTATTGCTTGGCTTTATTTATTTTAAGAGCAACGTTAGAAGAGGATAAGACATCTGCTTCTCGTACTCGTTAGAAATTCAGGTTTGCACACTAACAGATGAAAATTTGTATGAATGCAGATATTTTTGTTTCAAAGACCCCAATTGTGTCCAAACTATGTCAGAAAAATATGTTTTTGTATAGGTAATAGCAAATTTTATTGATAAACAGAGGCATAGCCCAACTACACAGAATGTATACAAGAGAATATATCAGCAAAATATGTACCAGGTAGAGTTTACTAGACTCTGAGCAGTGCTGTATAAGTAATTTTGCTTTATCCATTGCAAGTTTTATTGTGCACATTGCCTCTATTCCCAATGTGCATCCTGGCCGGGCAGACTCGATGGCTGGCAATATTTCCGAGATTCTGTCAATGAATTTTTTGAGTTCTAAACACATTAAATGATGAACCTGCATGCATTGAAATTTAGTCAGAAAGTTGTAGCAGAACAGGGAAATTTGAAATAAACAAAGTTAAAGAAATACATTAACAGAACCATAAAGCCTTATCCCTCTGGATGGTTTGAAATATAGTTAGCCAACACTTCTGTACATTTTAGAATGGTTGACAACCTAGAATCAATTATCTATGTACTGATAGGGACTAACATCAAGACCAGTGAACTCTAACCCAGAGCTGCCCATGAGGGTTTGGAAAATTTCATTAAAGAAAACTTCAACATTTGTGTATGAGTTATACATTCTATTAGGAAAAAAGAACAAGAAATACTTAAAGAGGGACTTTTGTTTCTTCTACATGATATGAGAATCCAACACTCTTGAAACTCAGAAATCTCCACCCCATATATGCTCTTTTGGAAAGTGCCACGCAAATCACACCCTAGAATCAAACACTCATAACTACAGGAGACCGCTTAATCATACAAGCTAAATGCTCTTAATCACACTTCTCCTGTCAAACCATCAGCTCTAACACCACTAGTTAGGGAGTGAAACACTTGGAGTAGTTATTAGGCTTAGGCCGGGCATAACATTATATATAAATATATATTGCGATATTACTTACAGCCAGAAGCTTAAACCAATCGATTTGGGTCAGCAATACTGTATCAACCACTCATTATTATTGTTATTATTTGATAAAACTCCATAACATGAGGAACTCCAACAATTACAATCATAACCAATCTGCTATATTTGTCCTGTTAAGATGAAGTTCTTCATGTATTTTTTCTAATACCACCATTCCAAGAGAGTTACATTAATAAAGTTTAACTAGAAGTCCTGCTACTATATATATGGTTGCCTATCCTAGAAGTGACATATTTGCTTAATCCTTACTTCATATTTGGCCTACTACGTGTTCAACCACTGTCATCTCGCCAGAAAAGGAAAAAAAAATCAATTAAAAGACTATAATCTCATAGGCTTGTGTTAAACCTTGAGATTTCATGAAACAACAGAAGAAGTTCTTTCTTTGGGTCTAGTAAATGAATGAATGCATATGAAGGCATATTAAATGAGTAACTTCTATGATTGATGATAAAACTTATTTCCAATTACCCAGAGACGATTATTCACCTTAATTGTACAATAATATCGAAGCTCAACGACTTCAGCACCATTGTCCTCCATCCAATAATAGAGTATCTTCAATCTGCAAAATGACATGATCAATTTATTTGCTTAAATTGAGCTTTTTTTTCTTTTTTTTTTTTCAGAAATTAATAAATCATACAACTTCCACTACTTCCGAATATCTACAATAGCAATTCTATCAAGAGTAGTGCTAGGCTGCCGCCCAGCAATGACCGCTGGGCGTGCCGCTAGCACAAATTTTTCTTTTTATTTTTATATTTTTTTAACATATTTAAATATTTTTAAAAAATAAAAAAATATACTAATACATTCAAAATCACTTCTTTAATCAATAAATAAAAAAATAAAAAAATACATTAGCCGGCAAAGATAGGGACAAACTCAGTCGGATACTACCATTTCTCTTCCATCAATATTACACAAATAGCAAGACTGTACTCAGACGGCTAGAAACATTAGAAAAAGGCAAAAAAATAACAACAAAAATCAATGAAAACACGAACCCAGATGCTCTGTTTGTATACCAATTGGCTAAAATGGGTAGTCTATTCCGATAACAAAACTCGCAGAAAAATCCTGATTTACTTTGGTCAATCAAAGAGAATTACAGTTATCTTCTGTTGTCGCAAAACTAGGATAGAAAGGCATGAAATTTCTAGCACGCCCACAAAATAAAGCAATAAACTTGTGGTGAATCCAGGTGTTCCAAGTCTTAGATCATATGGCCCCAGCGAGGGCTTGAAATCCAACTATTATAGTAAACAGAGTCCCACAAAAAGATAACAAAAAACAGGAAAAAAAGTTTTGCAGAAAAATATAAGAAACGTTTTTTTGTAAAAAACGGTCGAAATGATCTGAACCAGCAGCAACCCAAATTCCAAGACATGCAGCTATCGACAAAGAATTCCTATGATTTTACAAAGTTGAGTTCCGGCATTAAGTACCAAGCAGCTGTAGCCTGTTCCGCAGCCAACCAAGTCAAGAAGAGAAGGCCGAGAGCAAGTTCATCAACAGCAAAGCAGATTTAAGAAACCCGGTAAGAAGAAGTGCTATATGGGCGCCAAAATCAATTTGATTTGAGCCTTCATACTTGGAATTAGCAGAGAACGCCTAGCTTTGTAAAATGAAGAATCACTGAATATAAAGCTCATATATACGATGAACATAGGCTACTTCTACTTTCTACTTCTGGGAACAATTAAGAAGCCTTCCATCCCTTCCCAGATCATTAAAACTGTCAAGGTTTTTATGCCAAAGAAAAAAATTATAACTTCAGCAAATAGAGTCTTTCTGATAGAAACTTTTGGAGTGGTCCTGTCGTTTTATAGATGACATTTTCAGAGCAATAAAGATTCCTTTGAATATTCATACATTTTTTTTTATATAAAAACAAAACGGTAACTTAATGTTATTGATAACCTTTATTCACGAAGAAAAATCGTAGTTACAAGTTTATACATATTCAAAAAATGCCAAAATCCAAATCTAAAAAGTCATAGACATGAAACCAAAATTACAAAGTGTCAAAAATAATATAAAAGATACGTACGTACGTACGTACATACATATAAAAGATATTTTAATAATGAATAAATAAATGATTCAGGTTCAAGTTAAAAACAAAAAAAAAAATCTTCCTTTTGAACAAAATCAAATTTAGTTGTTTGATCTATCATACTATTCATTCCAAATAGTTTTCTAACGTTACTATTATTATATGTCATGAATTTGAATTTATTATGATTGTTATGATTGTTTCCGATTCTGATATGAATTGTATTATATATATATATAAAATTTTATACACTATACTACTATTTCATTTTCATTCCACTAAATATGATGTGATATATTTATCATTATTAAATGATCATTTATTACATGTTTTTTTATCATCTAATAATAATGAATGTGCCACATACTATTTAATATGATCAAAATAAGATGATAATGTGATGTATAATATTATTTTATATATATATATATATATATAATAAGTGTCAAAGACAGTAAAATAAGAAACAATGGAGATGATTACTCCACATGTGATATTCTAATCTCTCTCTCATTGCTTCAACACAGCAACATGATAAGAGTAAGAAGAATGTTTTGTGTGCAGATAATTAAAGGCATTATACAAAGACAAGTCTAAAGCACGTGCCTGGAAAATTCGAAGAAGAAAAACTCACTAACTTTATACTCTTCCAGATTTGACATGACATGAAAGAGACATATGAATAAGACGACGACCCAGTAAAAGGTTCAAGACTTGGGGGGTCTTGGATAGCACAGGTCTGAAATGAGCAGCTCTCCAGGTCTCACAACAATGGTATTGATAGTTTCCATATTCCCGCGGTATCTTTTCCACGTTTGACCGGCAGTCAACGCGTTAGTGTGACTACAAGCCTACAACAAAAAAGGCTTTTTACAACCAATATTTTTTCATTGCCATAACGTATACATTTTTTTTTAAGGTTGTGTTTAGATGTTGAAGTGAGTTGAGTTGAGTTGAGTTGAGTTGAATTGAGATGATAAAATATTGTTAGAATATTATTTTTTAATATTATTATTATTTTTGGATTTGAAAAAATTGAATTGTTTATTATATTTTATGTTGAGATTTGAAAAAATTGTAATGAAGAGTTGAGATGAATTGAGAGGATTTATGAAACCAAACGAAACCTAAATGGATACAATGGTAACGAAAAAACTTCTTTCCAAAACAATCATTGCAAAAAATTTTGGATTTAGAATGGGCCTCGTTTATTTTTACAAATAAAATGAAATGAGATAAGATTAAAATTAAAAAATTAAATAAAATATTATTATAAAATATTTTTTAATATTTTTTTTATTTTAAAATTTTAAAAAGTTGAATTATTTATTTTATTTTATATTAAAAATTGAGAAAATTATAATAATTAAATGAAATATTTTCTAAAAACAAACGAGACCTTCAGTTAGCAAAAATATCTCGGGTTGAAAAAACGACATTTTTGCATTGCAAAAAGTTTTTAACCATTAGCAACGGTTTAATTTTGTTGCAAAAATATGTATGCTCATTAGCATCGATATAATTCATTGCGGAATTGCATTTGCAAATGATGCATTATAAATAAAAGGATTCTCGTTATTAAACTCAAAAAAATTTTAAAGTGCTCAATAGTACTAAAAAGTATATTCCCTAAGTCTGAGCAGAATTTTAAAAATATAGTAAATGCTTTTAGTCAGTGATCTCTTGATCATCATGATTTCAGATTTTTTCTTGATTTTATTTTAAGGTAAAGATATTTCATTTGGATTTGGGGTTGGAAAGGCACCAAAGACTTTTCTCGGGTCCATTTCCCGGCAAGGCACCAGGTCAGCACATAAGATATTTAGAGGGAAAGGGACCATGTATTTTTTATACAAGAATTTGTGCATTAGGGCCGTATGGATAATGAAATTGTCTTATTTTATTTTATTATTATAATTTTTTTTAATTTTTATATAATATAATAAATAATTTAAAATTTTAAAATTTTAAATTAATAATAATATTAAAAAATAATATTTTAATAATATTTTATTTAACTTATAATTTTTATTTTAATTTATCTTATCTCAATTTATTATTCAAACGACTCTTAAAACTGTCCACATATACATGCATATCATGAGAGACAAAGAAAATTGTAAGGCTCTGTTTGGATGGTGAGATGAGACGAAATGATTTTAAATAAAAATTAAAATTGAATAAAATATTACTAAGTATCCACATATACATGCATATCATGAGAAACAAAGAAAATTATAAGTCTCTGTTTAGATTGTGAGATGAGACGAGATAATTTTAAATAAAAATTATAAGTTAAATAAAATATTGTTAAAATATTATTTTTTAATATTATTATTATTTTTAAATTTAAAAAAATTAAATTAAAATTTAAAAAAATTATAATAATAAAAATAGATGAGTTCAGATAATTTGTTAATCGAAACGGGACGCTCGCTCAACGTCATCGCGTGCCAGGGCTGCATCGATGTCTAGGCCAATTTTGAAGGGGAGCTGCTCAGATGTTTGCTTGCATCAACTTGGGCCTTTCAACATCAGCGTCCTGCTTGGTCTAGATAGTGATATGCACATCTAGGGATGAAAATATATATATATATATATATAAAATAAGAAGAAGAAGAAGAAGAAGAAAAATCGATTTAAAAGTGTAATAGGTGAATATTTTTTTTTTATTTGAATTCCAAAACACAAGACATGATCAATTTATATTTTATATTTATAATATTTTATATCTATATTTATATATTTATATATAAATAGATATATATTTATTATATATATTTATATAATATATATAATTTCTAATTTATCAGATCATTGATTAGGTACCAAATATTTCCATTAGAAAATGCTTTGGATCCCAAATTCAGGATCCAATCTGTGTCCCGAATGTATTTTTTTTTTTTTACCGAATGATTAAAAAAATATTTTTTAATGATATTGTGATTTTTTTATTTTTTTAAAAAAATGTTTATGATGATTAAAAAAATACATAAAAAAAGAAGAAAAAAAAAAATCTATTTGGGACACATTTTGGATCCCAATTCGGACCCATAACAGTTCCATTTCTATATCCATCCATGCGATATTTTTGTTCTGAAAATGGGATGGAGAGCAGATGTGACAAAGAAACTTTCTTTATAGTTTTTACTATTCATTTCAATTAATTTAATAATTGAAATGAAATATAATATTAAAAAATAAAATAATAGAAAATTCATTCTCTTTTTTTTTAATATAAAAGTAAATAGAAATATATATTTCAAGTGTATTATTTTGCTTTGAACTGTAAAAAGATATACTTTCGAGTTATATATTCATATAAAAAAAAAATATATATATATATATAATATATATCAGTTTAATTTTAAAACATGCTTAAAATTAGATAGAACTGGACCGGACCGATTAATCCCAATGCATATCCAAAGATAGGGCTACGATAGAGTAGTAAGAATAACCTAGACCATCAACATCGAGCATTACGTTAGATTTGGGCAACTTATCGTATCTCTCCCCGGCAAAGTTACGGCTGCGATGGAGTTAGAATCACGGCCTATACCATCAACGTCCTAGGCAGTAGAGATCAGGTTTATAACAGCTTGCTCATCCAAAGGGAACTTGCCGTGGGGAGAGCTACGATAAGTTGCTCAAATCCTTGGACACCATGACGATGACAAGATCACATGAATCCGATCTTTCAGATTTTCAAAGACCCAAGTAGTATTCCTTATCGAAGCCACGCGCGTGCCTCCGCTAGCTTTTGGTTGGCTAGCAGCCAACTAATCCTGTTTGGTTTGCTCAAGCTCGGCTAAGCTCGAGCAGCGTTTCAAAGTAACAACTTGAGAAATGTTTCGGATTCCGAATTCGAGGTTTAAAAAGTGTCTCGAATGATTTTTTTTTTTTTTTTAATTTAGTAATTAAGAAAATATTTTTTAATGATATTATGAATTTTTTTTATTTTTTAAAAAATATTTATGATGATTAAAAAAATACATAAAATAAAATAAAATATACTATTCGATAGCCTAATAGGGACAATTTTTCAATTGCTCTGGCAGAACTCGAAGAACATTGATAGTCTGACTTTTATACACCATTGATTTGTTAATTAATTCTTTTTAGTTTGTACTTGTGTTATTAGTTATTAGTTTTTCTTAATTTACGTTCTTTTCTTTTTTAGACATCATATTATTCATATCCTCTTTTTTGTTTTTGCCAATTTTATGTTGGCAAATGATTTCTTATTTATCTTTGTTTTTTTTTTAATATATTTCAATTGTTATAACATTGTTATTCATTCAAGTTATTTAACAATTTATAATATTTTTAGTTTAATTTGTACTAGTTTTAGATTAATGTGTAATAGTTTATACTACTTTGTAATAGGTTAGAATTATGAGAACTAATTTAACTACAAAAAGATTCCACAAAAATAAATTTACAAACTTATATAGTTTGATGTAGTATATTATATTATAAAATTATTTTTATTGTAAAGTAGATCTAACATATCATTTGAAGTTAAATTAGTTTGAAGGTTTACTTTTATAAGATCTCTTTGTAACTACTAACTGTAATACTTCTCATTAATAGTTAGATCCTTTATTAGATTTGTTTATCTTTAGAGATAATATTTAATTTTATATATTTTTTTATATTTTTAAATTTTGTATTAATAATTGTAATTTCAAAGTGAAGAATAGGTTTTGAAATTGGTCCAAAAACTACAAAAATAGATTTTGGGCCCAAATATCGAGCGGGGGCGGGGCTTGGGGGCCAGCTCGCCAACTCGCCCATGCACAGGCATAGGCCTGCCTACCTACCCTTCTACTAAGGGCAGATAACACACATGGGTAATGATAGGCTTGCAATCCTTTTACCATCTCTTTAATTACTACTCTTAGTATATATATTTGTTTTTTTTTATTTAAAGTATTTTCTTAATATCTTTAATCATTAAGAAAAAATATATAATTTCATTAATAATCAATTCTTTAACTATTAAATAAAAAAATAAAAAATAAAAAAATAAAAAAAAATAGTTGAAGGGTAGTAAAAGAGTGATAAGATCATTATTCAACGGCCATTCATTGTAGAGTGCCAATAAATTTGCATTAACAGAAACTTTGTCGCTCCCTTGCATGAGCCCTTGGGAGCTAACAAGGAATTCAAAAGTATCTCACGGAATGATAGAAAGTCAAGGAACCACGGCAGGCTCGGCTAAGGAGGTCCTTACTCCTTCATGGGCAGAGGTCGTTGCTTCTAACGAGAAGGAAGCCTAAAGTAGCACTCTATAAGGAGTCTCAATCAATGATAAGGAGTCCCAACAAACCCTAGTGACCAAGGTGCTTGAATGCCAAAAAAATGACCTTGTAGTGGGTTGGAGTAGTTGACTTCCCCGAGTCATTAAAAGTACATCATTGCGGCCTCTTGGGGTTTTAGGGTCAAAGGACAAAGTATCAAAAGTAGGTCAGGAAAACTTGTCACTCGATGGCTTTTTTTTTGAAAAGGGAGTCACTTGCCCCTTTTCACAGTAATCAGCCAACTCATCTAAAAAAGACATCAAAAGTATTAGGGGATGTAATTGATCTTATCTAAAATTAAAATCGATTATGCATCGATTATCTTTCTAAATCGGTATTTTTAGTTTTACCCGTTTTCGATCCGGTACGATTTGGTTTTTTAATTTTTTTTAAATATAAATTTCATAATTTGTTATTAAAAATTTGTTTATAGAAAAAAAAAACTTTTAATATTAATTATAAGTATTAGTATTAGTTATAATCTTTTAGTAAAAACTTTTAGTATTAATTATAAGTATAACTATAATCTATAGTCTATATTAGACTATTAGTATTATTTATAAACTTATATATTAGTATTAACATTTAATGTAATAATTTATAAAATATAATATGAAATTATTTCATATATATGTATATATATATATGAAATTATAAATTAACATTTAATGTATAAATTTATAATTATAATTATACATTATATATAAAACTTATTTATATTAATATTTAATATATATTTAAAATATTTTGTATAAAATTTATATATAAAAATATTATTTTTTATTTTTTAATCAACTGGTACGGTCCAAAAAATTCCAAAACCGGAACCCGACCGGAATCGGCCGGTTTTTACATTTTAAAAACCGGTTCCAGACCGGACTGGACCGGTTCAAAACCGGTAAAACCGGTACGGATCAGTTTTCCGGTTTGAGTTTACACTCTTAAAAAGTACTATTCACAATGGTAATGAAGCTTGATCTTTGGCTCAAGCCGGCCCAAGCAACTCGCACCTGGCTTTTTCTCCCCCAAAATGTTTGTGTTAGAGATAATATCAAATCAAGAATTTAATTTGATATTTTCATATTTTAATTTTCATAATAATTAAAAGATTTATCTTATCTCATCTTAATGAAATTATCTTATAAGAGTGGTGCTATTCTACCGCTTGCATATGCCCACTCTTTGTGCCGCCTAGTACAAATTGTGCTTTTTTTTTACTTTTTATTTCAAATATTTTTTAAACATGTTTAATAATTTTAAAAAAATAAAAAAATTACAAATATACTAATAGTCACTTCTTTAACTATTAAGAAAAAAACTTAAAAAAATAAAGTACATGAGTGGTCAAAATAATGAGACAAATTAAGGAGGCATAGTAGCATTATTCTATCCTATAAATAGGGATCTATGCTTTTATATTCAATTATGCTTAAGAATAAGACATATGTAACCCTTGAAATCTCTACCTAATCCTCTCTCCCTCTCTCTCTCTCTCACTCTCTCATTTTTCAATTATGTATTATGTTTTCTATCAGCTTGGAGGGTTGCTCATGAGGGGTTCCTTGTAACACCCCTTGCCCTAGGGGATCATTGGCTTTCTTTCTTTTATCAACCTCTTGATTAGCCTACACCGGACCCTCAAATAATAAGTGAAGCAAAAACCTTACAAACATGAGTTTTCATTCTTCAATGCCCTATAACTCACCTTCCTAATGAGGTACCGTCCTTCATTGGACAGAAGGAGAAATTGTAATTGACTCTCTAACTTAGGACAATAAAAAAAACATTTAGAGTACAAGAACAAAGAGAATAATAAATTAGTAGAAGGCAAATCCCATGGTTGGAACTCCCAACCCTAGCAAGACAAAGAAAAACCTAGAATCCCAATTTTTATTGCTAGAATATTTGGTAGGGATTATCGCCAGCTTCTTCTTAGAGCGAGATTGAAAACTCTAAAAGCCATTTGCCTGTGATACCTACCGGTAGAAGTAGAGGAAATCCTTAACCAAGAGGCTAGTGTTCGAATAATTGACCCCTTCAATACCATTGGCCAATAAAACACAACAATGCATCAGTATTCTTCAAGCATTAGGGAGGAGCTGTGAGGGATGTCATTTTTTGCCTAACATGGGCTTAGTCAGACTTGTATTAGGACTCAGGGGATGTATGGAAATAATTCTCATCTAATATCATCTCATCTTACCCAATCTCATTTCTTTCCCAAACATCACTCAAACACATATACTTTTAAACTAATCATTACAACTTTCTTAAACTTTCAAACAAAAAATAAAAAACAATTCAACTTTTTTAAAATCCTAAAATAAAAATAATATTAAAAAATAATATTCTATAAATATTTTAACTTTATAATATTTTTTATTTAAATTTTTATCTCTCATTTTCTAAAACTCAAAAAATACTTAACTCAAACGTCTATCTCACTACTATTCACAAACCATCTTATTACTATTCACAAAATTCTTATCTCATTTTATTCTTTAAGCACCCCCACAAATCTTACCATTTGGTCTTCAATTTTCATGTTTGGGCCAGACATTCAATCCTATGTAAATTACCCTATACCATGCTGTTTGGCTTTCATGATCCTATTAAATTGTACTAGATACATCGTATTTGAAAAATGAATGGACAAGATTAATTTATATGAAAAAATAAGTTGACTTTTGCATCAATCTTCCAATTTTGTCCTTTCACTTTTGAATAAGATATGTCCATTGAAATTTTAACAGGAGGTAAGCTAAATCCGTACCATATAATAGTCTCAAAAACTAACCTGACATAAGTAGATAGAAACCACATGAAACCCACATGTTAAAATCCTTTAAATTAAGTGTATGTTTGGGTTTGAGTTTGGAACACAACTATTGTCAGACTATTTTACTACTATTTAAAAATGATCTGAGATACTCTTAGCATCCAAACAGAGTTTAAAAGTACTTTTAACAGTCTAAAAACTCTTTTAAAGAAAAGATTTTATGTTTGGTAAATTCATAAAAAGTTTTTAAGCACCTAAAGAAATCTGAAAGTCCGTTTTTTTAGAAAATACCAAATTGAAACTTTTATTTAATAGCTCCCATGGAAGGTTGAAGATATTGAGATGTGGTGGGAAGCTATTCCAATGTGTGTTGCACAGGTTGTTTGGCTTGACAAAACTTATATGTAATCTGTTATGATGTTAATGATTATTTCTGTTATAAAAAAAGAAAAAAGCTTCCGCAGATAACAATTCAATTTTTTTTTTAAAAAAACTGCTATAACTAACTTTAAAAGTGTTTTAGATGTATGTTTGCCAAATAGTAAACAACTTTTTAATTGTAAAGCTTTAAGCTCTACAATTAAAAACACTAATATGAAAAACTCAATTTCTTACCGCAATTCCAAACAAGGACTAAGGGTTTCCAAACAGACTATATCATAACCTAAATAAATGAATTGAAACTCATTTAATTCCCAATATTGTGTGTGTGTCAATAGATATATGCTCATAGTATATATATACAAATCTAAGAATTCAACTTTTATGTTTTTTTGCTAATTTGTTTTCTTAGGTTTTTTGGTTGTTTTGCAAGTAATCTAGAACTTAAGTTCAACGTTGGTCAGCCACCCAACGCCGCCCATGCACGTGCCTATTTGGAGGACCACAACAATCATGATCACCACATCTTCAGTTAGAACCTCGTTTTGACCAACACATATGGAACACATTCCGCCAAGCTCTTCCTCATCTATGCTACCTCTTGTGCATTGCTTTTTCAAGAACTCCATGCACTTTCCTTTACTTGGACTATTGGAATGGTGGCTTGATTTCCTGTTGAAAATTCCATTCCAAAGACTTGGCTTGACTGTGACTCGACCTTGGCTTGAATGAACTTTGGCTCGACCTTGGCTAGAGCGAACTTCAGACAAATATTTCTCTCAGCATCCTCTCAACAGTTCGCTCAAGCAAAATTCAGGCAAATTGTTAGCTCAACATCTGCTCGACAGCCCACCTGAGCGAAAGTTTAGAAAACCTAGTTCTCAGACCATTTTATATATAAACGTATTTTTGTAAAAAAGTGGTCTGTGAGTTGCAGCCAAAATGGAGAGAAAAGAGAGAGAGAACTCCTTTTGTGAGATTTGAAAGCTCATTGGGTGTATTCAGGCTTTTGGGATTGATAAGTATTTTTTATTACTCTATTGTACTACATCT
Organism: Juglans regia; assembly: GCF_001411555.2. Lineage (NCBI taxonomy): Eukaryota > Viridiplantae > Streptophyta > Magnoliopsida > Fagales > Juglandaceae > Juglans > Juglans regia. The sequence continues at coordinate 13,559,015 of NC_049906.1, read as the reverse complement.
TTGTGATGATGAATTCTTTAAGACCGACTTTGCCAGTGGATGTAGGCTATTATTCAAACCGGATCACTTAAATCTTGGTGTTCTTTATGTGATTATTGAATTGTTTGTTATTTGCTTCTGCTAATTTATTTCAAAGTTGTCTCTAGATATCCAACTAATACTAAAAAACTGGTATCAGAGCACCAGGCTTTGTGGAAGATCTTGAGAGATGGCTATGGCAAAGTTTAAAATTGAGAAGTTCGATGGCCATAATAGTTTTAGCTTATAGCACATCAGGATGAGGCCCTTGTTACGACAACAAGGGTTGACGAAAGTCTTGGAGGAGAATGTGTCGGATGAACCTTCTATATCAACAAAGAAAGAGAAAGAGAAAATGCATAGTGTGATGTTGTTATCTCTTTCTGACAGAATTTTGCACAAAGTGGCTGATGAAGAGATCATTGTGGATCTTTGGACGAAATTGGAGAGCTTGTATTTGAAGAAGTCACTCACCAACCGTTTGTACTTGAAGCAACGGTTGTACACTCTCCAAATGAAGGAAGGTAATCCTATGTCCGACTATCTAGATGAATTTAACAAAATCATTATGGACCTAAGGAACATTGATATTAAACTTAATGAGGAAGATTAAGCTTTAATTTTGTTGTGTTCGTTGCCTATGTCATTTGATAATTCTGTGAACTCAATGTTGTATTGTAAAGATACCATCTCCTTGGTGGATGTAAAATCTGCTCTAAATTTCAAGGAGTTGAGAATAAGTTTTGGTGTACAAGATACGCATAATCAAGCTAATAGCTTGCTTGTGAAATGTTCCTCTAGTGATAGATTTGGTGGAAAAGGTTTGGATTAGGGTGTGAGTAATTCTAGTGGCAGCCCTAGATTTAACAAGAAAAACATTAAATATCACTATTGTCACAAATTTGGTAATTACATGAATAAGTGTCGGAGATTGACGAACAAGGATGAAGGTACAAGTTCCTCTAATCTTGTTAGTGCTGTTGAGAATACTAACAACTTTGACGTTGTCCTAGCAGTCAGCAGCTCTAGTGGTCTTTTTGGTGACAAGTGGGCTCCATATGCATTCCATATATGTCCAAGAAGAGATTGGTTTACTATCTACAAATCAATTAACGGTGATTTCATTTTGGTTAGGAATGATATGGCTTGTGAGATTGTTGAGATCGATTCAATCAAGATTAAGATGTATGATGGAACCGTTAGACCTTTGTTTAACGTTCAACATATTCCATCTTTGAAAAAAAATCTTATCTCTTTAGCCAATTCTGACTCATTTGGTTATCAGTATATAACTGAATGTGAGGTCATTCGAGTCTACAATGGCTCTTTGGTTGTAATGAAAGGAAATAGGATTGATGGTACTCTTTATTTTCTATTTGGTTAGATAGTGATTGGTACAACTGCAAGGTTATCTACAGATGTTCCAAATTCAGGTATTATTCATTTATGGCACATGCGACTGGACCATATGGGTAAATGAGCATGATCATTTGTGAGTAGGCGGCTTTGCTTTTGTGTAATCACAAGATATGGAAGCTTGATTTTTTTTTTTTTTTTTTTTTTGTGTGTAGCATTGTATCTTTATGAAGCATTGCAGAATTAAGTTTATTGCAATTCATTTGTTCTGGTGACTGTTTTGAGAAAAAGGCTGGACTTGTTTTTTTTGAAGTAATGAGTGACATGTTTGATGAGTTCAAACACTTGGAAAGGCTTTGAAAATCTAACAGGAAAGAAAGTAAAGCGATTTTAGATACAGTACAATTGGGTCCACTCCATAGTAAAATGGAGCAGCTGGCGGCGGATGTATGCTTTTGGAATGCCGCTTGTCTAAAGATTGGGTGAAGTGGTCAACACAACTTGTTATTGGGTGAACCTTTTTGCTTCCATAGCTTTTGAGTTGATGTTTCCACAGGAGATGAGAGGAGAGTTATGGTAAGAAGGTGGAGTTGCTAGGAGAGCTGCATAAAAGGAGTGCATGTGGCACTCTAGATCATGCTATTGGAAAGGAGCCTGGTTTTGATTTTGGCATTGGCGCACAATGAGAGCAAGTCTACAGTTTCATCTAGTAGATATAAGAGATAGTTTGGTTACCTTCTGGATATGCTCATACAGATTTTGTGGTGTACGTGCTTTGCCAAAGAATATTGGTTATTAGCCTTCTGCGCATCTATATTTAGAAGCCGTTGTTCAAGTAAGCAATTTGTATAGTCGTGCATTGCTTTTGTGTGAAGAGATTGAATTTATTCATTAGGACCGAGCTTGTCATTTGGAGTTGCCTATAGATATGAAGGCTTTTGGGTGGAAATGGGTTTTCAAGAGATAGGCGTTGTGCATCCCGTTTGGGATTTGTAGAGGAGTTTTTTTTTTTTTTTAATCTTTGGTGGATATCTTTGATGTCTTTGTTGTCGAATAGTGAAATTTTATTTGGTGGAATTCATTTTGTTTAGGCATGACGGAATCCAAGCCAAGGTGGAGATTTGTTGGAATGATGGCTTGATTTCCTATTGAAAATGCCATTCCAGAGACTTGGCTTGACTGTGGCTCGACCTTGGCTTGACTCTGACTCAACCTTGGCTCATGCGAATTTTAGACATATTTTTTGCTCGACAATTCGCTTGAGCTAAATTCAGACAGATTGCTCGCTCAACATTTGTTCGACAGTCCACTTGAGCGAATGTGCAGAAAACCTAGTTCTTATGTCGTTTTATAGGTAAATGTATTTTGTAAAGAGAATGGTGTGTGAGTTGCGGCTAAAATAGAGAGAAAAGAGAGAGAACTCCTTTTGTAAGATTTGAGAGCTCGTTGAGTGTATTCGGACTTTTGGGATTGAAGAGTGATTTGTGATTGCTCTCTTGTACTTTATCTTTGTGATAATGAATTCCTTGAGATCGACTTCGCCAGTGGATGTAGGCTATTATTCAAACCGAACTGCTTAAATCTTGATTTTTTTTGTGTGATTATCGAATTGTTTGTTATTTGCTTCAACTAATCTATTTCAAAATCATTTCTAAATATCCAGTTAATCCTAGCGTAGACAACATTGCAACCTATCAATGGAATGAGTTAAAAATCACGAGTGATCATAAGTTTTGGGTTTGCTACAATTTCCCGCTGGCTGTTGTTTTTTATTTTTTGCTCTATATTAACTTATTTGTGGTATTTGTTGGTGTCCCATCCCCATCATTTGTATTTCCTTTTAGTTTAATAAAACTATTATTTCAATTTCATATCAAACAACTAGTCAAAGGTTCTCTATGCCAACATAGGACTGTTCATCAAGGCTGGATTTTTTTCCAGCCTGGTCCGGAACTTATAAAACCGGATTCGGTTCTGGGTCAAAACCCGGGTACATATGAGTTCTGGGTTTACAACCTGGTACCCGAATTTTATTTTATTTTATTTTTTTCCAGCATGCTTTAAACTTCACTAACTGAAAGACAATTCAGACAAAAACTTGGCCAAGAATTCAGACGTGAAATGGACAAAATTGATCTTACATTGCCTTTTGGATTTCCAATTCGTATGCTACAATCTCAACATGGAGTGTTCCTATCTATCTGCTCACGTGATGTATACAATGTGAGTTCTCTCATAAGACGCATTCCAAAGTGAAACCTATGCAGACATACACATCGCTTTCCTAATTGAAAATTTGCCATGTATTTCCCGTTTTGTATTTACAAACTGTACACCACAATGCGGGTTAGTAAAAAAAAAAAACTTATGCTGATGATGAAGGAGATGCAAGCTTAAAAAAAAAAAACAAATCGGGTTCAACCATGAATCCGAAATCCGGGTTTTAAAAAATTCGGATTCATCCAGGTTCCAACCCAGATCCGGGCTAACCCAGTCTAGGTTCCGGGCCGAATTTGAAACCGTAGTTCCGATCCGGATATACCCGGATTCTCAGACCGGAATCCAAATGAACAATCATAGACCAACATGAAGGACAAAAGTTTATAATTAAGAGTAATCAGGCCAATTGGTTCTCCATAAAATTTTGAAAATAAACCTTGGAATATTTCATCATGTACAGTATTTTATATGCATATATCTCCCATGATATGAAATTGTTCTTGCCCTCTCCTCTTAGGGGTTGTTTGGGATTATAAATGGTTTCATTTCATCTCATTTAATCACATTTCCGTCTAAACATTACTCAAAAATAAACATTTTTCAATTTCAAATATTCAACTTTTTCATCTAATTATTATCTAATCATTATAAATTTTCTAAACTTCCAAACAAAACACAAAAAATAATTCTAACTTTTTCAAATCTTAAAACAAAAATAATTTAAAAAAATATATTCTAAAAATATTTTAATTTTATCATATTTTTATTCAATTTGTTTCTATCATTTTCTAAAATCTAATAAAATATATATCTAATTAACTCAAAATATTTAACTATTATTCACAAATTTTTCGTATCACCTTATCCCGCAAGCATTTCTTTGGTGTGGATAAAAGTACAAGATATATATATATTCTCTTGAGGGGCCTTTTGAGGCCTTGACCCTGATAAAATATTTTTAAATTCTACGTCCAACAAGCCAAGAAGCATATTCCATCTCCGCTCCTTCACAAAATCACATATTTCTCATTGGTTAATTGGCAAGTGAATATGATCTCTCGTCCACTCATCTTTTTGTAATATTCACAACCAAAACAATATCCTTTGATCACTACCTTTTCCAAGACGGTCTTGATCTCAAATTTAGTCCGGTCTTTGAGTCATGTGATCCATGCAAGCAGCTTAAATTCCAGGCCAATTTTCTGTGATGCAAATTAAAAAGACCTCCATTTTCCACAACCATTTAGTCCGCCCGTCAACCTCTCATGATCTTGATAAAGATTCTGCAGAATTGTCAAACATTCAAACTTATATATATACACAGAAGCAAAGTATCAAAAGGATTGGTTTTCTTTGAAGAAACTGATAGGAACCCATGATATATATATATATATATATATATATATATATATATATATACCTTTTTCCAAGGTGGGAATCTAGCTCTGATGATAAGGATTTCATGAAATAGAAAAATTTTACTCATTATTTCTATACCACATATTACATATAATTTTTTTCTTTTCTTTTTTATCTTTTTATTCTTTTTCCTTAACAATTATATATGTGGTGTAAGGATAATGAGTAAAAGCACTCAATTAATTTAACAAAAATAAAATAAAAAAATTATATAAAAAATAATATATGTAAAACATAAAAACAAATGTGTTGTATGATGCGTGAGATTATTAATTGCAAAGCTCTGTGAAATATAAGAGATTTGGTCATACTTAGTACTTACACATTGAAGAAATTCATGAGTCTAATTAATTTCGTAAAACTAGTTCCACAAGAGATGATTACTAGTTCTTTATAAATATGTCCAAGACCTTATCTACAAGTAATGTGAGATTATTCCTCAACACCCTCCCTCACGTATAAGCCATTATTTTTCATGGTTCTTATCACGAGGTAAGTAATGTGAGCCCCCATTCGTCCTGTGATAGAATTTGATACCATGAAGAAATTTATGGACCTAACTCAGATGATTGTTTATTCCTTATAAACAAGCCAAAAATCTTATCTACATGCAATATAGGATTATTCCTCAATACGCATTTACCTGAATTTGTTTTTTTGTTTTTCCTAGGTGGCAGCTTCTCAACGTGGGAATATATATTATACTTACGTACGCATTTGGTCAAACGATATGAATTATTCTCCTTCAGTCATTTCCTTCCTACATATACTCAATTCAAAATATTATACTAACCTTTAGAAATTCCACCATGAACGGCAAATGTAATAAAAATATTTTCAGAGAATTTAATTTCCCATTTTACCCTTCCTTTAGGAAACGAATAACATCTTGGCTATACCCTCAGAATAAAGATTAGCAACTTGGAATACTAGCTAGCACCTCACGACCGCACTTTCACATAGTTTATAATGAGGAATAAGCATTGCAATCTCTTCCCCATTCAATGCTTTTGACTTCAATCTTCTCCGTAGCTTGATAACTTACTAAAGCTAGCTGCTGCTCTTTCACTTTCTCTGTCAGTTTCTTTCAGTTTCCTGGGTTCTTTCTTTTGCTTTAGCATTCATTCAATACCCCTTGCTTATAGCTAATTAAGAGCATTAATATTAATGGCATCGAGCCCTTTCACTTCTTCAAGTGGTTCCAATTGCTCGAGTACTAGCAGTACTTGGACGCCAAAGCAAAATAAGCAGTTTGAGAAGGCTCTTGCTTTGTATGACAAGGACACCACAGACCGTTGGCAGAATGTGGCTAAGGCTGTGGGTGGGAAATCTGCAGAGGAAGTGAGAAAACACTACGAGATCCTTGTGCAGGATCTGATAAACATAGAATCAGGTCAAGTTCCTCTTCCCAATTACAAGACCACTGGGAGCAACAGTAGATCAGGATCTGGCGATGAGCAGATCAGGTAAATTAAATGCACTGACATATATTTGACCTACTTATATATATATATATATACCCTTAGTTCAACCATGCAGATCGTCTTTCTTAAATTATCGTCTGTCCAAAAAGTACAACATTTTCAGTCTCTTTTAATAAGTGTGCGCAACTCATGATCAAATACTTAATCAAATTGGGGTGCAGAGTGGAGTTAGTTAATTCGAACGATCAGAAACCATATATATCTCTGATCACCATGTTAAATCACCAACCGTTCTAAAAGTTTAAATAGTTACGAATAGATAATATATATTGATCTAACACATATCACTCCCAAGACTTTCTGACGTTTATGCTGAAGTATGTCATCGACCCACCTGCATGTTTGAGGTCCATATATATATAGCAGGTAAATAATATTATATTTTCTTGATATGCAAAAAATTCTACCATATTTGAGATATATATGTGTGTGTGTCGTGTACTACAAGAAAAATGAGCATTTGTGATTGATTATTTGTGACGAAAATAGATTACGTTTGACAAAAAATAATCATTTTCACAAGAAATAGCTGGTTACAAATAAACAGTTTTCTTATAGTGGATATATATATATATATATATATGTGTGTGTTCATTGATCAACTTATATTCATGTCTCGTCAAGTGTCAAGCACAAGCTGCTGATTACATGATGCATTAATATTAGTCTCAAACATCTGTCATCATACCTGCATGATCAGCATGCAGCATTAATCATGATTAATATATTACCCAACATCAGAGAACTAGCTAAGAAATCAGCCACTTTCCTCAAACAGATTGATTATATATATTGCATGCAAATAAAATAACCCTATATTTTTTTTTATCGTTTTCAAGTTGGAACCCTGAGAGCTTGTAACTAGCTGCTAGCCACGTTCCCGCAACACCTTTCCTTCACGTAAATATATAGCTGCTACCCATCACATAAAATAATTAATTAATTGAATGAAGTGTAAATTTAGGTTCAAATTCGGGATTTCTAGTACTCTAATACTATAAAAAATTAATATTTATTTCAAAAATTTAAAATTTAAGAAAAAATAGATTTAATTATTTAAATCCGTTAAGTAATATATATATAAATATTATATTTGCGTACTAAATGTATATATATATGTTAATTTTGACATTTTACCATCTGCAGGCGCATGAAGAATCTAAGGCTCTACTAGTAAAAGCCTAAAGCAGCAGTCATGTGGTCTTTATCTAAGTATTATATGCACACAGTACAGGAAAAAAGTGATGAATCGCTCAACTATGAAACAGTTCAACAAATGCATACAAAAAAAATTAAAAGAAAATAAAATGAAAGGACTCTATATATTTATGGGCTCATGAATTAAGTACTTTTGTCATTGTCATTGTCTTATATATGGTGATCTGATGCTTCTACTGTATTCATTTTTAAAGCGAAGAAAATAGCCTCATTGAATGGAAATATACTGATAAAAATACAATCAATTTAATAAGAAACTAAAAAACACAACTCATTTAGTGATGAAAATCAATATTGAAACAAGAAATAGAGGCCTGAATATTTGGTACAGAATCATAGGACAAGAGAACTAATGCCAAAAAAAAAAGTGCTAGTATGATTCGCAATTTATGTGCCCACTCATATATTTTAATTTTTTCTTAATTGTTAAGGAAGTACTGATTATTAGTGAATTTGTATTTTTTTTCTTAACGGCTTAAAGAATATTTAAAAAATGCTTAAAAGAAGGGAAAAAAAACTACTTAGGTCAAAACAATTTAAAAAAAAAATGAATGAATGAAAAGAAATGGAGATGCGGGGTATCGATCCCCATACCTCTCGCATGCTAAGCGAGCGCTCTACCATTTGAGCTACATCCCCTGATATGTGGTGTAAAACTGAATAACGTTATATATTCTAATATTGTTTGGCGATCTGGAAATGTATGTTGTTAAGACCATTATAAAATTTTCTTCCAAATTTGTTGTATCAATCATATACGTCCACACTATCAGAGATTAAACTGAGAAACAGATCAGGAAAAATGCAGAAGTATGCATACCAAGCTGCTTACAAAGAGACTGAGAGCAACAATGAAGAAGAAAACTTGTGATCTTTTTTATTGAATTGGAACCAAGCTAGTACGTACGTACATACAGGTCTTTTTATGCACGGATGAACACATGAATAACTACCATAACTAACTATCATAAGAGATTGCTGACTTGGACTACCCAGCTATCCTATCTCTAATACATATTGTATCTCTTCATGTTGCAATCATTTCAAAAACTGATCAGAATAAAAACTCTCACCATTGTTATTGAACGTAGCTAAATCTGCCGTAGCACATTATTTTGTGAATTTGTGATACTCTTGACGGAGTAATGTGTAACATGCACAGGGGAAGGGGTATTCTTAGGCTCACTTCAAGGGTGAGCTACCTCCAGAGAGGAAGTAAGAGAGAGAGAAGACTTTATGCATTCAATTCGTCGTGTTCATTTCCTCGCCATCTCAGCCCATATAGGCCGATAGTGGTAAAAACTAGTAACAAACTTAGAGAATATTCCTTTTGGGTCTACCTGGTGCGTTAAATATCCAAACATGAAAAGTAATAACAAGAAATAAAGTAACTACAAATTGGGCCCGGGCCTAGGCCCATTTATTTAACTAATTAACTCAAGAACTTCCAGCTCATTTGTTGCTTTTGTCCACCGAATTGGAGGCCTGGTAATAACTTTAGCCCATAAGACCTCAGCCCGCACAAATACTGAAGTCCATCAACTAGAAAACTTCCTTCTTTGACAGAACCACCTTGGGCTTCCAGATGCATCGTGACATTGCCCCTCTGTTCAGAACACCTTACCCACAAGGTGTGGGTTGGTGTCTCTTAGGCGATGGTAGGGCTCCCAAGTGGCGTCTTCGATCGTCTGCCCTTGACATTGGACCAAGCTCTATCAAAGGGAGTCATGAACCTGTCGAAGGCACTAATCGAGAACCTCTTTAGGTTCTCGGTTGAAGAGGCCCTTGGAGTCCACTAAGGGTAGTTGTGGCATAGGGATAACAGATTGGACCAAGTCTCTTTTTAAGCAACAAGACGTGGAGCACTAGATGAATTATGAGGGAGGTCTCTGGTAGCTTCAGGCGATATGCCATTGTACCGATTCATTCCTTCACCCAAAATGGGTCGAAAAATCTTGGTGAGAGCTTGACATTTTGGCATTGGGCTATTGAATGTTGCCGATATGGTTGGAGTCTAATGTAAACAATGCCCCCTACGATAAATTCCCTTTCTTTCCTCCTCAAGTTTGGATATTTCTTCGTTCTATTATGTGCCTTGTGAAGGTTTTGCTTCAAAAGTTGTTTGATTTGTTCACGGGAACAAAGAGAGGAGTCTACTGCTTCAACCTGCGAGGACCTTGGTGAGTAATTCAACAACCTGGGAAGGGGGTAGCCATATAGGGCCTTGAAAGGGTTTAACTGAGTATAGGAGTGTTTAGTGGTGTTGCACCACTACTCAACTGGTGGGATCCATAAGGCCCAGTCCTTAAGCATCTTACCCACAAAACAACGTGGGTAAGTTTCAAGTATTTTTTTGACTACTTCAGACTGGCCATCAGTTTGCGGGTGATTTACAATAATGAAAGCCAGATCAACCCCTTGTTGTTTGAACAACTTTGTCCAAAATCTACTAGTAAATGTTTTGTCTCTATCAGATATTGTGGAATTGGTCATGTCGTGGAACTTGAATATATTTTTGATGAATGAATGGGCTAGTGAGGAAGCTATATAGGGGTGAGAAAGTGGGGGTGAAGTGGCTGCATTTGGTGAGACGGTCAACCACTAACCAAAGGCAATTGAATGATTGGAAATTTGGAAGGCCTCCTATAAAGTCCATAGTGATATGGGTCCAGGGTTTTGAGGGAATGACCAGGGATTGTAAGAGGCCTCTTGGTAGAGAATTTTCTGGTTTCACACTCTAACATATGTCACATCCACTCACAAAATTACACACTTTAGTTTTCAGTCCTGGCCAATCGACGTCTCAACTAACTCTATGAATGGTTTTATCAGAACCCAAGTAGCCCCCTGTAGGACTGCTGTGTAACAGATGGAGGAGTTTAAGTTTAAGGGTAGGGTTCCTCAGTACATGCAATTTGTCCTAATAGTACAGGCAACCAACCTTCCCTCACAGAATATTTAATTCCCTTGCACATTTTCCAGCAACTATTGGACCACTGCATCCTCCTTGTAGTACCCTTTAATCTCTTTTAACAATTCCAACTTAGGCACATAAATCATAGTCAGGGTGATAGGGATTTTTTCTTCCTCTCCACTTCTAGAAAGGGCATTTGCTGCCCTATTATCTGATCCCTTTATGTACTCCACCACAAAATCATAGCCCAAAAGTTTGCTTACCCACATTTGTTGCATTGTTGTCCCTAATTTCTGGTCTAGTAGAAACTTTAGACTTTGGTGATCTGTTTTCACTGTAAATGGTCTCCCTAGGAGGTATGGTTTCTACCTTTGTACTGCGTAAACCAGTGCAAAGAATTTCTTTCCATAAGTCAACATTACCAAGGCCCTTCCCTTCAAGGCCTGATTGTAGAAAGCAATAGGGTGCCCTTTTTGCATGAGGAAAGCTCCCACAACTTTCCTAGAGGCATCACACTTTATTTAAAAGGGTAGAGTAAAGTTGGGCATTGCCAAAACTGAAGGATTTATCATAGCCTATTTGAGGTCATTAAAGGCTTTTTTTGTTGTTTCAAACCACTTAAATCCATCCCTTTTTAATAATTCTGTTAGTGGGGCAGCCACTAACCCCTACCCCTTGATAAGCCTTATGCATTACCCAGTCAAATCTAGAAATCCTCACAGTGATTTTACAGATTTTGGACGAGGCCAATCCCACATGGCCCTCACCTTTTCTAGGTCCGCTTTTACTCCCTAGGCTGAGATAAAATGTCCCAAATAAGCTACGTCAGGGCTAACAAATTTTCACTTGGACATCTTGGCATATAACTGGTGTTGCCTAAGAGTGCCCAGTGCAGTTTTAAGTTGTAGCACATGCTCGTTTTCAGTTTTGTTGTAGATTAAGATATCATAAAAAAAAAAAAAAAACCAATATTCAAAAGAAGGGTTCAAAAATCTGGTACATCAAATTTTGGAATGTGGAGGGTGCATTGGTCAAGACAAAGGACATGACCAAAAATTCATAGTGTCCTTCATGGGTCCTAAAGGCAACTTTTGGTATGTCATCACTTTTGACCCTAATTTGGTGATAACCAGATCTAAGGTCTAGTTTTGAGAATATTATAGACCCACATTGCTCATCCAATAGTTCCTCCACCACTGGTATGTGATACCTATCCATCACAATGGCTTTATTTAAAGCCCTATAATGAACACAGAGGCACTATGTCCCATTAGCTTTCCCAACTAATAGGACAGGTTAAGAGTAGGGACTTTGACTTGGCTGAATCACCCCAGTAGAAAGGAGCTCCTTCACAATCATTTCTATTTCATCTTTTTGATAGTAGGAGTATCTATAGAGTCGCATTGATATAGGTTTGGCTCCAGGTATTAAGGGGATGAAATGCTCTTGGGATCAATTTGGAAGGGGGTAAGCCTGGTGGTTATGCAAAAACATTAGAAAATTGGTTAAGTAGGTTTTTTTTAGTAAGGGTGGGGGTTCAGGGATATTCTTTTCAGCTTCCAAGAGGTGTACCCACACTCCCTTATTCCCCACACAACTAGTCTTAGGTATCCCACCCACTTCAATCAATTTGGAACTGGATAGTCCCTTCAACCAGACTAGTTTTCCTGCAACTACAAACTACAATGTGAAGTCCTTGAAAACCATAGAATGGATCCCAAGGGTTGGAGCCAAACTACGCCCAAAACTAAATCACATTCTGCTAGCATCAGGACATAAGGCCTTTGAAGTGAAGTTCATATGTTGGATGGACATTGACACCTGCTCAATTTTCCCTTCATTGGCAATCTGTTCACCACTAGCCACTTTAACCAAGACCCTCTCAGTCATATTTACCCCCAATCCTGCCATGCAAACTACGGTTGGGTCAATAAAATTATGGGTATTGCTAGTGTCTGTGAGTATGACTACCCAGCAGTCCCCAATCCTCCCCTTTACCCTCATAGTCTTGGGGTTTAACAGCTAGTAATAGCTCTTAAGAATATTTATAGTTTCTCATTTAGTGTTATTACATCCACAATTTCTCCCTCAGTGGGGTTCTCCCCTAAAACTCCCACCACTATCTCCTCTATCTCGGGAGAGCCATAGATATCTTCAATGAGGTATAGCCAAGACATTTGACACTTATGGCCTAAGCTCCACTTGGTCTCACATTAATAGCAATGACCCTTTTCTCTATGGTCTTTCACTTGAGTTTTGTTGATGTTTTGGATGGGAAGTGTAGTTTTTCTGGGGTTTTTGGGATTTTGGTAGTGGGAGAAAGCATTTGGAAGGGGCTGGGTAAGGGAGCTGAGAGGTAAGCATTACTTCTAATAAATATTTTTTTGACACCCAAGTTTTCTTCTTGTAACTTGGCCAAGCTATAGGTTGAGAGGAGAGTGGGCAGATTAAACATCCTCACTGGGAGGCGAATTTCTTCCTTGAGACCACTTAAAAAGCAACTTAGCTTATAGTGGTATGATAAACCCCTTAGTCTATTAGAAAGTGACTCAAAATTGGCCTTGTACTCTTTTATACGCCCAGTCTACTGCAGCCTAGTCATGGCCTCCATTGGGTCATCATAATAATTAGGGCCAAATCTAACAAGCAAGGCTTTCACAATTTGTTCCCAATCACTTAATTATCCCGATTCATCTAAGTTCTGAAACCACACCAGGCTTTTGCCTTCCATGTGGAATGAAGCTAACCTTAGCTTGTGTTGTGGCAGGGTATTATGGAAATTGAAGAACTGTTGTGCCTTATGCAGCCAGCTAGTTGGGTCCTCATCACAAAACACTGGGAAGTCTAGCCTCATAGCTCGAGCTTGCACATCTCCCATCGGCACCAAGGCCATGTCCTGTTGCCCTCAAAATCTGTTGGAAGTCTCACCTCTGTCTTGGTTTTTCTTCTACGACTCTAGGGCTAGGGTGGTCAGTTGCCTTTACAAAGCCAATATCTTAGTTTCCAAGCTTTTGAATTGAAATTCGAAGTCCTTTTCAGTGAATTAAAGCCCTCCTGTAGTTGTGAAAGCCTTGTATCATCTTCCATTAAGACGCTCTTGTTGGTGGGGGATGGAGGTATCTCTGATACCTACTTCGTAACACGCACAAGGGAAGGGGTACCTCTAGAGAAGGAGAGAGAGAGAGAGAGAGAGAGAGGAGATTTTATGCATTCAATTCATAGAGTTCATTTCCTTGTCGTCTTAGACAATATAGGCCGATAGTCGTAACAAATTGTAACAAACTTACAGAATATTCCTTTTAGCTCTACCTAGCGCACTACATATCCAAACATGAAAGCTTATAATAGGAAATATACTAACTATAGATTGGACTCGCCTCGGGCCCATTTATTTAACTTATTAACTCATGAACTTCCAACCCATTTGTTGCTTCTGTCCACCGAATTGGAGGCCTGGTAATAGCTTTAGCCCATAAGACTTAAGCTTGCACAAATACTAAAGTCCATGAAACTAAAGATCTCCTTCTTTGATATACCCACCTTCGGCTTCTAGATGCTTTGTGACATAATGGGACCTTATTGGAATGAATTAAAGAAGTTCAAATAAATTTGCGCTCATTCTAAAAGTATTTAGTCAATGTTACAATTAGAGTAGTTTATAATCACTATAAAGGGTTTAAATGTCTCCTTACAGAGTAATGTGGAGTCTCATATATCACATTTCAATAGGAAATTCAAGGTAATATACTTGTTATCACTCCAACATACTTGCTTTTTTGTAACAGGAAAAAACCCTGACATAACCTTGTCAGTTTTTGTTCAATCTATATAAAAATATTTTTTATAATGTTCGTAAGTAGATGTAAGTTCGGGTAAACATCTAAGCGTGAGAAGATTTTGGGGAAGAAACGTATGTCCAAACTATTGTGCTAAGATGGGAAGAAAGACACGTCCCAAAAAAAAAAAAAAACATGCCAATGAAGATCAAGAGGTTGGAATAGATTATTCATGACAACCTGAAAGGTTGAAGGGGCGTTGGTGAGGCCGGATGACATGGCTTAGAATTCATTTGGACATAAAAAATGAGAAGCTAATGTACATATAGCTCGCACAAATACTAGTCATGACTTGCGCACACATCTTTTTTTGTGTACTCTTTTGATGTGTATTGGCTAGCCACATTTTGCGCATTACACAAATTTTTATATTTGTCAAAAAAGCATATAATAGTTGTATTGCTCTTCATCATTTTCAATTGTCATGAGTATTTATGTAATGTAGTTATCTTTCTTAATCATCTAACCATAATATATATAATGAAAACAAATCATACAACGAAACAAAATATTAAAGCAAAAATATATTAAAGCATGGAGTAATAAATATATACTAAGTTAGGTTTTGAGAGAGACATTGAGAGGGTGATTCAGAGGCAACTTTTGGCCCTTATTTTGGATATTCTACTTTTTTACAGACTTACCTTTTTTGGTAGGTTTCAATAGTGTTTGCGAGGTTTGGAGGCGCGGCGGCCATGGCTCTACCGTTGGATCCACCCTCGGTAGGGTTGTCTTTGGAGGATGCTCGCAAGAAATCGTATGCTCAAGTATTGGCGAATTGTTCGAAACAATCTACTTTTTGCTTGCTTATGCAATACCCGGTTGAAGTTGATGGTGAACCAGCCTACCAGGATTCGTGTTTACAAAGGTAGAGATGGCTAAGGCTGCTGATGACTCCAAGTTTGCTCTTGTCCTAAAATTTATGTGTATAAGGCCTTCCATTGATGAGATCAGGAATGCTATTATTAAATCATGGGGCCTTATGGAAGTTCCTGTTGTTAGTTTCATGGATGATCACCATGTTTTGCTACATATGGAAAATGAATGTGATTTTGGGCATGGATGGGCACGTGAAGGGCATATGATTGGTGGGTATTCTTTCCGCTTATTCAGATGGATGAAGGAATTTGATTTGACGAAAATTCCGATGCACTTATATCACCATAATGGATATTCCTGCCAGGCATGTCGATGCACTTATATCAGACAGACTATTTACAAATTTTGGCGACGAGGTTTGGACGGTATTTAGGTACAAACAATGCTACTTTGCATAAAACTAGGGCATCTAGGGCCCGAATCTACATAGAAGTTGATTTATTGAAAAACCCTGTCCAAGGATTTCCTATTGTTGTTTCTGCTACTAGAAAGATTTGGCAAGTGGCTAACTATGAGAAACATGGATTTTATAGTATGAAATGCCATTGACAAGGGCATACGTCAGTGTTGTGTCGAGTGTGTTTGAAGAGGCAGGAGAGGGAACAAGCTGTGGGGAATCATAAGCAGAAACATATTTGGCAGGATAAACAAAAAAAAGAATTCTATGGAGACGGTGAAAGTGATGAACAGTAGGGTGGAGAAGGGGGACACGGTGACAGACACTAGGGGGATAAGGGGAAGAATATAGTAGGCGAAGATATATAACAGGGCCATATAGTTAGTCAGGCTCCAAATGATGTCCGAGTTGAGGTGGCCGAGGTCGAGACAATAAGTTCTTTGTTGGTGGATGTAAATGTGGCAGAGGATGAGGAATGTGAAGAGATTGAGTGTGAAACTAATGCCACAATCGTGAATGGGAATCATGTTCCAGTGAATATGGCAACGAAGGTGATTCAGGGGAGTCCAAGTGTTAGTGATGAGGTTCTGGTGGTTGAAGACATGTTTGTTCATACAGACTTCGAGGGTGGCCAGAGAGGTGCTGTTACTAAATTATTGGAATGAGAATGTGGACGTGGGAAAGAGAAGGCCATCACATATGTTTTGGATGAGGTGGAGTGACAGTTTCCAATTCCTGCTAGAGAAAAGGCCTATGACCCAGAACTCGAGCACTCTGGTAAGGACAACCATCGACAAGATAAATTGCAAAATAGTGTGAGAAAATCCCAGCGAGTGTTCACTCGCTCATCAAAATTGGACCTATGGCTGAAACCTTTCTGGTTTGGAATGTCAGACGCTAAAGACGTTCCAGACGGAGGCTAAAAAGTTTAGTGAGGATTAAAAAGTTTGTCGTAGTAACGGTCCTAGAACCTTTTTAGGAGGCGACGAATATGTCTACCTTGGCTTTACCAAATTTCCATAGTAATGCAGTCGTTGGAGCAAGGTCTGTGTGCTATGGAAGGAAGGTGATGAGTTTGTCTTCTAGCTTAATAGACCAATCCTTATCTGGTTGGTTAAGTGTGGCTAATACTAAAATGTTGGTTACGTTTGTTTATGCAAAATCTACTCAGGTAGAAAATAGCGGACTATGGCATGAATTGAATAATATTCATAAGGAGGAACATCCTTGCGTGGTGATTGGTGATTTCAATGTTATTCAGTTTGATGGTGAAAGAATTGCATGCAACCCCAGGCCTTTATCATCTATGACGGAGTTCAATGAGTGTTTAGATTCTTGCGCCTTATTGAGATGCGGTTTCAAGGTCGTTCATTGACGTGGTGCAATGGGCAGGAGGGTCGGTCTCGAAAGTGGGCTTGGTTGGATAGGGCGGTGATGAACATTGCTTTTGCTAATACGTTTGGGTCTTCTTACTTGGAATACTTGCATCGAAAATCTTCTGATCATAGTCCTATGATGCTTTTCTTTGATGTGCTGAGAGCTTCCTATGGCCCCTCGCCTTTTAAGTTTCAGAACATGTGGTGTTCACATTCTAGTTTCCTACCGTGTGTGGAAGATATATGGAAACAACTGAAACCTCGTTCTGGTCTAGTTCGCCTGGCTACTAAACTGAAAAAAATGAAGGTGGCTTTGCAATCTTGGAATGTACAAGTCTTTGGTCGGGTGGACCAAAGTATTAAGTCACTTGAAGAGAGGCTGGAAGTCCTGGAACATCGGCTGCAAGTTGAGTGTACCCCTGAAGTCGTAGAGCAATTTTTTATCACTAAAATGGAGCTTGTTGAATGGCAGAATAGGGAGGAAACTCGGTTAGCTCAAAGGCAAAGAAAAAATGGCTACAAGAGGGGATCAAAACACCAAATTTTTTCATGCAACTGTCAATCAAAGACGTAAAGTTTTGTCCATTTCTAAGATGCACCTTGTTGATGGTACTATGTTGGACACTCTTGAGGAAATTCATGTAGGGGCTACAGATTATTTTCGTGAATTTCTTTCCACGGTGCCGACGATCCATGATGCAGATTTTTTTGGTTTGTTAGAGTCCAAAATTTTGCAGGAAGAGAATGAAATGCTTTGTGCGTCTCCTACGGAAGATGAAGTTATGGCTGCCGTTTTTTCAATCCCACGCCAAAGCTTGCCTGGACCGGATAGTTTTTGTTTAGAGTTTTTTACTTCATGCTGGGATATTGTTAAGGAGGATGTGGTAGAGGCGACACGTGATTTTTGTAATGGGGCTGAGTTGTCAGGGTACTATTCCTCTTCATATATTGTGCTTATTCCTAAAGTTCCAGATCTTAAAAGTTTTGACAAATTTAGACCGATAAGTCTTTGTTCGATGGCTTATAAAATTTTTACAAAAAATTTGGTGAGAAGATTGATGAAGTTGCTGCCTAGATTAATTTATGAGGAACATGGTGCTTTTATCCCTAGGCGCAGTATTTTTGAAAATATGACCCTTGCTCAGGAGATGGTTCATTCGCTTCTTAGGAAGAATCACGGAGGGAATATTATTATGAATATGGAATATTATTATGAATATCGATATGGCTAAAGCTTATGATCGAGTCCAATGGGACTTCCTTTTAGATGTTTTGCAGGGTTTTCACTTTAACGAAAAAAATTTCCATTTAATTGTGGAATGTGTGAAGTCTCCTTGGTTTTCCGCGATGATGAATGGGACATACAAAGGTTTTTTCAAACCTTATAGAGGGTTGCGCCAAGGTGATCATCTTTCTTCATATCTGTTTATTATTATGGAGGAAGTAATGTCTAGATTACTCAAGCGAAATTTTGAGGATGGGAGCATTGGAAAATTTTATCATCCTGTGATTGCGCCTTTGGTTTCTCACCTATTTTATGCATATGATCTTCTTGTTTTTGCTAATGGGGATTCTACGTCTGTTAAAAGGTTGACTAAAACCTTTGGATTATAAGAGAGCTAGTCTGGCCAAAAAATTAATAATGGGAAATCGGCTCTTTTTCTGTCAAAGCATCTCAGACTTGCACGGCGTCGTGGTCTTTTGAGAGTATTAGGTTTTACAGAAGGTACTTTTCCGGCTTATTATTTGGGAGTCCCTTTGATTTCTGGTCGCCTCACGACAAGTTCTTTGGAGCCGCTTGTGCATAAAATTCATGACAAGGTGGGTGGGTGGAAATTTAAATTACTGTCACAGGGTGGGTGGTTTATTTTGCTAAAGCATGTTCTTTCCTGCATGTCTACCAATTTCTTATCTGTGATTAATGTTCCTAAGGTGACCTTGAAGAGGTTAAACTCCATCTTATCCTCTTTCTTTTGGGGTGATGTTAATGGAAGTGTTAAGAGGAAATGGGTTTCTTGGTCCAAGTTATGTAGACCAACTTTGGAAGGGGGTTTGGGGCTTCAGGATTTCACTGAGGTCCAACGTTCTCTCCATATGAAATTTTCTTGGCATCTCCTGGCTGTTGATAATATGTGGACCTATTTTTCAAAGCTAAGTATGCTAAACATGGGCAGTTATTGCTTGCTAAAAATACAGTTTCATGTTTACGGTTTTGGAAGTCTGTTATGTCTGTTTTGCCTGATGTGTGTGACAATATAATTTGGAAAGTTAAAACCGACATAATTTCTTTCTAGTTTGATCGGTGGATGGAGAATGGTCCCCAAGAGTGCCAGAAGTACTCAACCCTTTGATTCAAATTAGAGAGTGTTGGGTTGACAATGCTTGGGATTTTGAGCTTCTTGAAAATTTGGTGGGTGCATGTATTATGGGGGAAATTGTGTCCTCAATATCTGCTGGGAAAGAGGGGGAGGATATTATTATGTGGAAGCCTTCCACGGATGGTTGTTTTTCATCGGCAAGTGCTTGGGAGTTTATCCGAGTAAAGTCGAATCCAATCCCATCTCTGCAATGGATTTGGAATAGTGTGTTACTGAAGAAGATTTCGTCTTGTATGTGGAAGGCCAGATTTTAGTGCTTACCAATGGATACACAGGTTCAGGCTTGCGGGATTTCCATGGCATCACGATGTGATTAATGTGTTGTTGGGAAGGTTAAGTCTCTCGATCATGTATTATTTTCAAGAGAGGTTGCGTCTCAGCTATGGCAAAGAGCAGCAAGGAGGGTGGGTATTTTTGTTTTGACGCCGAGAACATGGTGGGGATCCATATCCCAGTGGTTTGTGCTAGCAAAGAGGAACTCACATAGAGGTATGATCATTGGCATTTTTCCTTGCCTTATCACGTGGAAGTTATGGCATCGACGGTGCAGAGCACGTATGGAGGGCTGTGTGGAGTCTGTTGATAGTGTCTGGTGGTCTCTAAAATCTTGGCTAAGAATTCTGTCAGGTGCATATACGAAAGTGGGCTTCCTCTCAGCTTCGGATGAACGGATTTTACAAATGATCTCCCCGTGCAACGCATTCGTCGCACAGTTTTGAGAAGTGTTTCATGGAGTAAGCCATTGTCGGGTTAGGTAAAACTCAATGTCGATGTTAGCTATAGAGGAAATCCAGGGACATGCGGTGGAGGAGGGCTGACTCGGGATAGTGTTGGTACTATTTTGGCCGGATTTTCAGCTTGTTGTGGTCACGGGACTAATAATGCAAAAGAACTTAGAGCTCTTAAATTGGGGTGGCTTTATGTAAATCGTTGGGTTATCTTCGACTAGAGATTGAGTGGGACTCTAAAATAGTGGTGGACTGGGTCATTGTTGGGAGTTGTTCAGTTTGGTACCTTTGAGATTTTTGGGAGGAAGCTCATCAGGAATTACAGGGCGTTAGTTTCTCGATTCGGCATCGATTTAGGGAAGTGAACCAAGCTGCGGATTTTTTGGCACCTTGAGGCGAGGAAGGTTTGACATGTTGCTTTGAGGGAGAAGCTTAATTCGGTTGTATAAATTAGGCTTGCCTTATTTACGTCGTTACGCTGTTTGGGTCTTTGATTTCTGGTTTGAGTTTCATTATAGGTTTGTTTAGATTATTTTTTTATTTTTCTTGGGTTGGTTTTTATTGGGTGGCTTGGTTGTTACCATGGTTTTCCTCCGCCATAAGCGAGGGTTTTTTTTAATAAAATTGGGAGTGAATCACTCTTGGACATGTGACCTCTTCTCTTTAAAAAATAATAATAATCATAATAATAATATAATGTCCGAATGCTATTGATCATTTTATATTCAAACATCAATTTTGCAATAACATACGTACATACGTTCATACCCTCCAAAAAAATAACGTTCAAATATAATACAACTGACAAGACTCGAAGGTTATATCTTCAAATAATTACATTTGGATGTTCCATATATATATATATATATATATATATATATAATGAAGTTTGAAAGTACAAACTGTTGGGTTAGCTCCTTTGGAGTCCCACATCGGTGGGGAGTAATGGAGGAGCCAAGGCCCATGGCCTATAAATAAGAGGGCTTAGCCTCTAGTTAAAGTACACCAAATCATAAGCTTATTTAGTAACTTGTGACTCTAGTAAAATTCCTTTATTAGCCTTTTCTTGTAAAAGGGAAAGAGGTGAGAGTTAAAGTTTTGCTAGTGGGGAAACTTTGTGGGTGTCATTTGGGATGAGGAGAAAAATTGTGTGATTGTAATAATTTTTCACGTAGTGTATTTTCTTCTTTGGGTCTGGTGGTTTTTTCTCCTGTTTTGGGAGTTTCCACGTAAATTCTTGTGTTGTTATTATTTCTCTGTTTTTCTTCATATTTCACCAAAGGGTGGATCTTAGGGGGTGAATTTAGGAGGTTCAAATTCCTAACAAGTGGTATCAGAGCCACTAGGTTCTTTTTGGTGGGTGGAGCTTCGGTGTGCTAGTGTGATACGTACAGTCTAAGGAGGTTCTGTCTAGGAGATTGGTATTTAAGTGGTCTAGTGTGACCCTCCAATCTTTCCTGGGAACCTTGAAGTTCTGTCTAGGAAAGAATAATCTTTCCTGGGAACTTACTTAGTGAGTACCATTCATTTCTACAATAAAATTCATCGAGGCAATGTCAGGAGGTAAGGCTTCAAATTCTATCAGATATGAGGTGGAGAAATTTGATGGGAGAATCAATTTTGGCTTGTGGCAAGTTCAAGTCAATGATGTTTTGATTCAATCAGGATTACACAAGGCGTTGAAGGGCAGACCAACCCCTGAAGTCAGCAGTGATACTAGCGTGACTGATGAAACAAAGAGCAGATCTGTAATGAGCGATGAAGATTGGGAAGATTTGGATTTGAGAGCAGCAAGTGCGATAAGTCTGTGCTTGGCCAAGAATGTTCTTGCAAATATACATGGAATATCTACGGCAAAGGAACTCTGGGAAAAGCTAGAAGAGTTGTATCAGACAAAGGGCGTCTCAAATCGGGTGTACCTGAAGGAGCAGTTTCATACACTGCATATGAGTGAAGGTACAACTATTTCAGATCATTTAAGTGTTCTCAATGGAATTGTCTCTGAGCTAGAATCTATTGGAATTAAAATTGATGATGAGGATCAAGCCTTGAGGCTCATCTGGTCTCTTCCATCTTCCTATGAGCATATGAAGACTATTTTGATACATGGGAAGGAGAAAATAATTTTTTCAGAAGTTACCAGTAAACTCTTTTCTGAAGAGAGAAGACTAGGTGGTGGAAGAAATGGTCCATCTGTGAACTTAGCATTGGTAGTAGCTGGTAATGGGAAGAAGAAGAACTCCATGAAGATAAAAGTAGTCTGCTGGGGGTGTGGACAATCTGGGCACGTCAAGAAAAATTGTCCAAGAGTAAGAGCAGGTTCGGCAAGTGGCTCCAAGTCAGTAAATGGAGATACTAATAATGAAACTAACGTTGTGTCCCTCTCCATAAAAGACGATGTCTGTTAAAGGGACATGTACATCCTCATGGTATGCTGTTAATTCCCAAAGTTGCCATGATAGAGGATGTGTTAATGTTAGCGAGTCCACAAGTTTGCACACAGGCATTGGTTTGGCATTAATGTAGGGTGTGGTGGAAATTTATGTCGATGGTTGATGAACTTCCAGGAAAGTCAAACATGAAAGTTGCACCATAATTTTTTAGCAAGGTTATTTTCGACATGTGCTGAAATTGAAATGCTTAGAATTGGTTTATTCTGAGTGGGTATGCTTTTATGGTGGAGCATGATAGCAGAAGTTATGAAGATCTTCATTGCGGTGGAGAGTGGCTGTGGGATCAGCCAAAGTCGCAAAGTGGAGATTGTTGGGTTAGCTCCTTTGGAGTCCCACATCGGTGGAGAGTGATGGAGGAGCCAAGGCCCATGGCCTATAAATAAGAGGGCTTAGCCTCTAGTTAAAGTATACCAAATCATAAGCTTATTTAGTAACTTGTAACTCTAGTAAAATTCCTTTATTAGCCTTTTCTTGTAAAATGGAAAGATGTGAGAGTTAAAGTTTTGATAGTGGGGAAGCTTTGTGGGTGTCAATTGGGGTGAGGAGAAAAATTATGTGATTGTAATAATTTTTCACATAGTGTATTTTTTTTTCTGGGTCTGGTGGTTTTTTGTCCTGTTTTGGGAGTTTCCGCGTAAATTCATGTGTTGTTATTATTTCTCTGTTTTTCTTCATATTTCACCAAAAGGTGAATCCTAGGGGGTGAATTTAGGAGGTCCAAATTCCTAACACAAACTATATATATATATATATATATATATATATGTCCAAGCATGATTATAAGATTACGTCTTAATGTAGCTTGAGCATGGTACGTAATTTATGTTCGAGTGTTTTCCATGTTAAATTTAAATGTACAGTATCTTCAAAGAATTTGTCTCTAATTTTTCCAAATTTTCTACCAGGATTTACCAAAATTGTCACGAAAAAAACTAACATTTTTGTTGTTGTATTTTATGTATATCAAAGTCCAATCCGAAACAATAAATTATTTTTTCAATTTTTCATTTTTAGAACAGGAAAAATGAATCTAAGATTACATTTGCCTTAACAATGATTACCATTAGATACAATTTTAACTAGAATGTGCAAGTCTTGCATACAACCTTTGAAAAAACGCTGGGTTCGTTACTACTAATTTTTTTTTTTTATGTGGGTCTCATATTTACCTATTTTTTTCAAAGAAAGTGTGCAGAACTTACGCACTCTAAGATTGTAAATATCATTTTCAAAATTGAGGCTAATATTAAATTAAGCTTGAAATGAAATGGGTTCAAACTTCAACTCTCTAGACATTTGAGGCTGGAGATTGGTGAGAGATAACAAATAATAAAATATGAGAAATTCTATTTGCAGTCCTCAAGTGGGGAATGCATGTGCAGGCACATTATTAAATTAGAGAAAATATCATTTTAGGAGGGATAATTTTATAATTTTAAAAAATTTTAAAGTTAAAATAGCTTAGGCTTGCATTGCAGTCCCCAAATGGGGACTGTATCTAGCATTGCTCTAATAATATATATAAACCCCAACCATACCATATTCGTATATTTATGTTTCGAACTATAACTACCAAATTCCGAGAAAAAAAAAACCTAGTAAATAGATCAAAACTCTAATTACCACTAATTAAGGAAAGGCAGAAGTCATGAGTGTTCTCAAAATGACATTTGTTTGCCATAAAAATGACCATTTCCTATTTTATGCATCTCCCAAGAACCCTATATAAACACTGCAACATTTCAGTTGGTATACACAGGATTTTTCAAACTCATCCCAAGTAAAGAGGGAAAAAGAAGTTGATTTCTTTGTGCTTGTTTGGAGGAAGGAAAAACAAATGGCGAGGATAGCACTTGTTTTTGTAATTCTCCATTGCACTTTTTATTTTTTATTTTTTTTTATCAATCCGCTCTGTAGTGGCTGAAGAAAGTCCAATGGACTCAGATTCCACTGCTTACTCACAATCATGGGTAGATTGGTTCAAAGATCAAATGGCGTAAGTTCCTACAATTGTAGTCCTTTGTAGTCTTATGTATTTTTATTCATTCTCTTTGTTTTTGTGTTATATATATATATATATATATATATATGTGTGTGTGTGTGTGTGTGTGTGTGCGCGCGCGCGCGCGCTCGGAACGCTAGATCTTCAAAAGTGAGAAGTGCGATCTACAAAAGAATTTCATAACAATAAATTCACAAATTGACGTGACATAATGTGATATATCATATTTGCTCTATGATATAAAAAACTTTATAATCTGGTGTACTATATTAAACTACGTCAGTTCGTACAATTGTTTTTGTGGATGAATTATTCATCTCTCTTAGTATATCCAAAAAGAAATCAAAAGCATGAAAAACTTTCCTAAAAAGGGCACATATGCAAGTTGTTTTTTTCTTGTTCCTTTTTAGTTACGGGGAAAATGAAGTATTTTTCATGCAACCTAGCTAAGGGTTGAGATTCAGGAATGGGAAAACCATTCTAATTAAGCTATAAAGTCAGAGAAAAATTGATACACAAAGTAAATAGAATTAAATAATTAATATAAATTATGTGAAACTCACTATATGTATTTTTCTTTCACTTTAGAATCTATAAATTTAACAAAACTTTAGAAAAATTTAATTCAAGATTCAAAATAACTTCACAATACCTGCTGATCTAAGTTTCTTTTTTTCTTAATAAATACTTTTCAATTTACTTTAATAAAGACTTTTTTTTTTTCTTTTTCATGTATATTGGTCTCAAATCTAAGGATGATAAAGCAGGAGCACTAGCTGGGAAATCAATAGGAGCACCATAAAGTGCATAGAAATATTGATATATAGTGCATGCAACACTCAAATTGCAACCTATTTGATTATATACTACTTAACAACTTCTTGCCCAAATAGTAATATGCATCCTCTTCTAGACCCGTTCTGATGTAAATTTTAGACACGTTATCTAATTGTATACTTGTAACTTATCAATAAAATTTTATTTTTTCCTTTACCATTTGCTCTATTCCTTCCTCAATGTTCTTTTTCCTTTGATTTTTCTTCTATCAGCTTGGCGGGCCTGATGCAAGGGATAAGTTAAATCACGGGTTGGGGGGGGGGGGGGGGGATGCCATACTTGGCTCCTTAGCTATCTTCAACGGTGTTGTAGACCGAGGCAAGGGGTGGGGGCAAGTACGTGGGAACACGGTACTTAGCTCCCCTGATCTTCTCGTCGACCTCGTAGACTGACAAATCTGCATAGACATGGTGATGCCTGGAATCACGACCATTTGGAGGGTTTGGAGAGAGTGAGAGATCACGTGCCCCTAGAACTCTGAACTGATTCGAGGGTATTCAGAGTGTAAGTACTTCCTCTGGACTCGGTGGCGTTGGAGCCTGAGGCTTGACAGGGAAGAAGTTGATGTCAAGGATTTTCTCAGGCTACCCCGCTAGTGCTTACCTCCCCAGCTAGGCACTACCGTTCTGGTATCGACACATTTCTTGGGTGTTGGAGAGAATGAATTTGCATTCTCTGTACTCCCCCAGGAGAAGGGGGTGAGCCGCCTCGTTGTTGAGGGGTCATCTCGTTTTGGCTTCTTATTTGGTGAAGGGATTTGGGAGTATTTCGAGGCGTAATATGCCTGGTGTCCCGTCATTGGAGATGGTGTTATGCCGGTCAATCGAAAGACTATATCCACTTTCCACTAGGGATAGGGTCGAGATGCTTTTAGGTCCAACTCGCCCCATTAATTCTCCTGAGGAGGCAGTATGCCAGACGGCTAAGAAGGTGGTTCACTCTTCATCATGAGGCGAGCAGGGATGTCCAATGTACTGCTAGACAAAATAAATAAGTTAGCATAATTCATCCCTGATCTACGAGTGCAAAATTTGAAAACCTGGGATGTCTTGTTGGAGACGTGAGGCCTTAGTCGCTCGGCTTCCCGTTGTGTGGAGGAGAAGCGAGACAAGGAGCCCGAGGCGTCATTCTCCATCTTTGGAGATGGCATTGTGTCGGGTAGTCGAAGAACTAGACCCGCTCTCCGTCTGGGGAGGAGTCGGGATGCCTTAGGCAGCTAAGAAGCCAGTTCGCTCTTCATTGTGTGGGGTTGGGGTAAGTTGTCAGGCAGTTTGAGACTGGTCCCGCCCCCACCTGTAGACATCACAAGGAAGGTAAGTGTTGGGTCAGGTTGGTGCTAATCCCACTCTTCGTCGTGGCAAAGGTCGGGTAAGTTGTCTAGCAGCTGAGGGGTTGGACCCGCTCTCCGTCGCGAGAGGGGTGCGATGGCCTTACAGCTCATCTCACCCTCTATCTCCCGTAAGCTATTGGGTGTTTGGGATAGGACCCACTCCTGCCATTTGACACTCACGAGGAAGGTAAGTGTTGGGCAGCCTCCACCGCGAGATAGATAGAGCAGCCTCTGGCATCACTCATCCCTTTGGTGCCCCAAGGGAGGTAAGTAGTCGTTAATGGAGATTTCGTTGGTGGAGATAGGCTAATGAAGATCACGTCGGTGGATGTTGTTGGAGATCGTGTTGATAAAGCTTACGTTGGTGGAGATTACATTGATGGAGATTATGTTGATGGAGATTACATTGGTGGAGATTACGTTGGTGGAGATTACATCGGTGGAGATTACGTTGATGGAGATTACGTTTTATTCCTGAAAAGTAAATTACAAGTCATAAGGTTCCTTTGCAGTGAAGCTCTCTCAAACGCTCGGCGTCCTGTGGCCATGGACCAAGTGCACTCCACCATTCTTTGGCTACAATTCTTGCATGTAACACTTCTGCGCTAGGACCTATTCTCCTCAAATTTCTCCCAACCCTTGAGCGGTTGCAAACTTCATCTTCAAGTAGTAAGTTGACATTATCCCCCTTAAGCTGTTGACGGTGGGTTGACCAATTATGGCGTTCTATGATGAAGGGACCTTCACCACCAGGAAATCAACCATGACAGAGGCCGTCGAGGGAGTGCTGCCTGCCAAGGCAAACAGTGTGATGGTTCTGACTGGCTAGACCATGTCCCTGGAGAAGCCCTTTAATGGCATGGGGGCCAGTTGGGGTTGGGAGACATCTATTCCCATTTGAGTAGGGGCTTCCCATAGTAGAATATTTGCAGAGCTGCCATTGTCGATAAGGATCCTCCGAGTCGTGAAGTTGGTGACTAGCATAGTCCCCACCAGGGCATCTTCGTGCGGATAGTGGGCCTCTTCCTCATCGTCTCTCCAAAGGAAATGATTGGGGCCAGGTCGTTCCTTCTGGTATCTCGCCCACCTAGCGTGCGCTTTCTACCTGGGTGAGGTTGTGCCTCCACCAGCGGAGCCCCCCATGATGGTTCTAATCTCCACTAGCAGTGGTCCTCTTTGATGTGGTGGGCGGGACGATTATGCTGGGGTCCCTGCGCGACTACTCTTTACCTAGGGCTCCCTTCCCTTCTCAGCCTTTTGATCCTCTCTGTACTTCTTTCTTACGACCTCCTCCTCCATTCCCGCTGTGGCCTTCGGGTGGGAGGGTACTGCAGCCTCACCGCCTAGCCTGCTCATTTTCCTCTTTTAAGGAAATGCAATCTTCGGTGTTATGCGTGGGGGGACTGGTGGTAGGTGCAATAACAGCGGCTAGCATTCTTCTAGTTGTGCTCTTGGGCTAGCTGGTGGTTGACTCGCTTAAAAATGAGCAGCACAAAGGCTATCTCAAGTGCAGGAGGATGTCGCGTAATAATTAGGAAAAAATTCATAGATCGTCTCCTCAGGGAAAGTTACTTAAAATCAAACTCGTTTAAAATGCTAAAAATATTCACAGAGAGAAAATAAAAATGATGGTATGTACAATGAATGGAAGAGTAAAACAAGAATGAAAAGGACACTAGTCATGAACTAGATTCATATTTTTGGATTTTTGAGTGTCGAAATGAAATGTAAAAAAAAACTAACAAATTGAAATTGATAATAAAGAAAATCAACTAAACTAAACAATCTTAATTAATCTGAAAATTACACAGTAAAACAGAAATTATTTAAGTCCTAATTAAGTTTTAATCGATCTAATATGCAATGGAACAGAGAAATTAATAAAACTAATCTAAGAATTAAACTAGATTAGAAAGTAATTGACAAAATACAAACTGAAAATTGAAAAGCCCCAAAATCAAGATTCTAGGGTTCATCCTTGTATTCAAATCACAAATTCTCAAA
Organism: Juglans regia; assembly: GCF_001411555.2. Classification (NCBI taxonomy): domain Eukaryota; kingdom Viridiplantae; phylum Streptophyta; class Magnoliopsida; order Fagales; family Juglandaceae; genus Juglans; species Juglans regia. The sequence continues at coordinate 13,530,166 of NC_049906.1, read as the reverse complement.
ATTAATACATAACAATTGTAATCACTGTTAAATGAAAGTTTAAAGAAGTGAGAAAAATAAATAACACGAAGTAAATGAACAGCATATAAAATACCCAAAAGTCTAAGCAAAATATCTCAAAAATATTTCATAAACTTTAAACTGAAATTAAATAAAAAGTAGGGAATTAAAAGAGCAAGCCAAATAAATGGAGATAGAGGTGGTAGGCAATGGAGGAGGCTGCTGAAGCGGCAATTGGACCCTGTAAGAGTTCTTCAAATGTGCGGCGCTACAGTGCAAAAAGTTCTCAATTTCGTTCTAATGATATGCTTAAATAGGGTAGGAAAGAAACTCTAATGTCTTCATATTCTCACACACAAAATCGCTTAAATTTTAGGACTCAACTCGGTAGCCATGTACGCACTTCAGGAGTTCGAATTTGGAAATCATTATTATCGACAACTTTGTAGCCCTTTAAGATAGCTTTTCAACGCATCAAGAATCGTATCAATTCGATCTTTGAGCGGAAAGTTATGATTAAAATATTAAAATGTGTCTATTTTGTCTTCTAACGCATTTTGGACTCTGATCCAAATTACTTTCAAACCCCATCATTATCCTTATTTGAAGAGTCCTACACTCATTGAAAGTTCTTAAGTTGTTCCAACAACTTGCCCACTTGAAAGTCATTTGAATTTGAAATTAGAAATAAAATAATAGAAATTAGAAATAAAATAAATTAAGAATAATAGAATATTAAAAATATATTGTGTATGTGAATGAATATTGTCCAATTAAATCATAAGTTATAAAATTAAACATAAATCATGTTATTAATCAATTTAAATCACAACTCGAATTTATTCATCTTAACCATTTTTTCATCTAAAACCAATAATAGTGTAATGAAATAAATAAAATATATTGGTTCTAAATGTATAAAATATGCAATAACTGAGCTCAATCAGTGATCATCTTTCTGGATGGCAACCACGGGCCAATCAAATCAAAGGCCTGGGGCTTTTGTAATGGCTTCTTCCCTCCTGTTATCATGTGGCCCCTTCTATGGCTTCTCGCAAGCCTTGCCTCCGGTCGGCGCCTTCGCCTTTTTCTCTGCCTGTTCTAGTTCTCTCCTCCTTGGCTCCGTTAAGGCCCAAAGTGTATCTTTAGCATTGATATAGTTGTCAGCTTGGTCCATGAGTTCTCATAAGGTGGTGAGAGTTCTTATTGCTAGCTTTACCAAGAATTGGGATCGGGGCCACACTCCTTCCAAGAGGGCTACCAATGTTATCTTCTCATCCTGGTCGTTCATAGTCATACGTTATTTGTTAAACTTGGATAGGTATGGCTTCAGGCTCTCGTCTTCCCCCTAGTTGATAGTGAAGAGGTATGTTGTGGGGTGTCTCCTTGTCCGGCTCACCATAAGCTGTTTGAGGAATAGATGAGCTAGCTCCCTAAAGCTGTCTATGGATCTGGGTGCCAAATACCCGAACCATACTCTTGTCGGCCCCCTCAAAGTCAGCGAAAAGGCACTGCAAGCCACTTCTCCTGGGAAACCATGCAGAGTCATGTGGGCTTTGAAGGTTTTCAAGTGTTCGAAGGGATCTCTAGTCCCATCATACATGTCCATGAGAGGCACCGGAAACTTTGGTGGTAGGGGCACAACCATCACCTCCTCACTATATGGGAGACCTATGTTGGTAAGCAATTAGTCTATCGATGATGATGTGCCCATCTTCCTTGCCATCTTTGCGTACTTTCCTCTAAGGTTACACAACTCGTCATACATATTTTTTCTTTCTTCCTCTGTGTCGCCTCCTCCTGCTTTCCTGGATCCCATGTGCTCGTTGTTGCTTAGTTCCACTTCATTTTCTGGCTCGTTGGTGATCGTTTTGGGTGTCTCGTTTTCCTTCCGGAGGGTGTCCATAGTCAGTTTTCCCACCAGTTATTCCATTGTTGCAAGCTTCGCTTCCATGTTTGTTGATGTTGTTTCTTCTTGTCCACGAGTTGTCTGAGAACGGGTTGTCCTAAGCATATGGAGGACAAGTGAAGTCTACAGAGGTCCCACAGACGGCGTCATTGTTAACGTCGTGTTATGCATGCTTTAAACAAACACAAAGAATGGGGGCCTTGGTGGTGGCTGGAGAGTCTCTGATGCTGAAGTTAGTATATCTCCTTAGTATTTTCTACGTAAGCATAGAGGAATTTGAAATAGTTCTTCGTACCTAGGGATTGACTTTTATACTAGGCTTCTGGTGGGGACACGTTGTCCCTGACTTTGAGAAACTTATGTCCTTCCCATTGTTCATTTGTCAGAATCTTTTAATGCGATGTGGCTTCTGGCGTGATGCCATTAATACGACGTGGAGTCCGGATAGTAGTGCCATTAATGTGGCGTGGCTCCTTGACTCACTTTACCGTTGCGTTAGCTTTACTCACGTCAGTAGCATATTTCTATGTAGGTCTTACAAAAAAAGGATTAGGTTATTTCAGTAAATACATTCAACCAGCTCCAATCCTTTTACCCATTAATATCTTAGAAGATTTTACAAAACCCTATACATGCCTACTGTTAGGAGATCGAGGATTCACCATATTTCCCACCTACCTACCTATGTAGGTTCCAGACGATAGAGTGTCATCAGGATGGTGTCAGGGAATGAGCCTCATCTGTCCCTATCGTCCGGTCTCTTTATGTGTGGGTTACTTCGGGGGTGGGTTTTGCTCGTGTGCCGAGTACCCTGTAGAAGCCCACTGACTCCTTTGGAGGAGGGTGGTAGGTCTTGATTGGGTTTGGTCGAGCTCTCCGGCTTACTTCCCTAGTGGCCCCCCGTGGGCTTGTTTTAAGGGCCGATAGGAGAAAAACCCCCCTTACACATACAATCTATCCTTTTAGTACAGGCAAACTTCCCTCAAAGAATATTTAATTTCCTTTGCAACAAGTTCCAGCAACTATTGGGCCACTTCATCCTCCTTGTAGTATCATTTAATCTCTTTTAACAACTCCAACGTAGGCACAAAAATCATAGTCAGGGTGATAGGGATTTCTTCTTCCTCTCCTCTCCTGAAAAGGGCATCTGCTGCCCTATTATTTGACCCCTTTCTCTGCTCCACCACAAAATCATAGCCCAATAGTTTGCTTATCCACTGTTGTTGCATTGTTGTCCCTATTTTTTGGTCTAGTAGAAACTTTAGGCTTTGGTGATCTGTTTTCACTGTAAATGACCTCCCTAGGAGGTATGGTCTCCACCTTTGTGCAAATAGCTCCTTTTCATAAGTCGACATTATCAAAGCCCTCCCCTTCAAGGCCTGATTGTAGAAGGCAATAGGGTGCCCTTTTTGCATGAGGAAAGCTCCCACAGCTTTTCCAGAGGCATTACACTTTGTTTCAAAGGGTAGAGTAAAGTTGGGCAGTGCCAAAATTTGGGGACTTATCATAGCCTGTTTGAGGTCATTAGGCTTTTCCTATTGTTTCTGACCACTTAAATCCATCATTTTTTAATAATTTTTTTAGTGGAGCAGCCACTCCCCCATACCCCATGATGAACCGTATGTATTACCCAATCAAACCTAGAAATCCCCACAGTGATTTTATAGATTTTGGGTGAGGCCAATCCCACATGGCCCTCACCTTTTCTCGTTCAGCTTTTACTCCCTAGGCTGAGATAAAATGTCTCAAATAAGCTACCTCAGGGTAACAAATTTGCATATGGACATCTTGGAATATAACTAGTGTTGCTTAAGATATCATTAAAAAAAAATCAATATGAATCTTGAAAGGAAGGGTATAAAAATCTAGTTCATCAAACTTTAGAATCTGGAGCGTGCATTGGTCAAACTTTGGGGTCCCTATGCAGCTACTCTCTACCTCAAGCTCCCTTCCCTTCTCGGCCTTCTAATCTTCTCCATACTTCTTTCTTGCGACCTCCTCCTCCATTCCCACATTGGCCTTCGGGTGGGAGGGTACCCCTGCTCTCTTTCCTTTTTCAAGGAAAGGCAATCTTTGGTGTTATGGGTGGGGGACTAGTGGAAGGTGGAACTATGGTGGCTAGCACTCTTGTTGTCATCCTCTTGGATTGGCTAGTGGTAGTCTTTCTGCATGGCTAGCGCCGACCGCTCAAATCGAAGGCTCGGGACTTTCGTAGGGGCTTCTTCACTTCTGTTGTAGCATGGCGCCTTCTCCAGCTTCTCGCGAGCCTTGCCTCTAGTCGGCGTCTTCACCTTTTTCTCCGCCTATTCCTGTTCTCTCCTCTTTGGCTCCGTTAAGGCCTGAAGCGTATCTTTGGCATTGATTTAGTTGTCGGCTTGGTCCATGAATTCTCGTAAGGTGGTGGGAGTTCTTCTTGCCAGCTCTACCATGAACTAGAATCAGGGCCACACTCCTCCCAAGAGGGCTACCAGCGTTATCTTCTCAGCCTGGTCGTCCGTAGTCATCCGCTCTTTGTAAAACATGGATAGGTATGCCTTCAAGCTCTCGTCTTTCCCCTACTTGATGGTGAAGAGGTATGCTGCGAGGCATCTCCTTCTCCGGCACGCCATAAATTGTGTGAGGAATAGACGAGCCTACTCCCCGAAGCTGTCTATGGACTCAGGTGCCAAAGACTCGAACCATATACTTGTCAGCCCCCTCAAAGTCAGCAAAAAGGCCCTCCAGTCCACTTCTCCAAGGAAACCATGCAAAGTCATATGGGCTCTAAAATTTTCCTGATGTTCAAGGGGATCTCTAGTCCAATCGTACATGTCCAAGAGGGTCACCCGAAACTTCGGTGATAGGTGCACGACCATCACCTCCTTACTGTATGGGAGGCCTGTGTTGTTGCCACCCAAGTTTTCTTCTTGTAACTTGGCAAAGCTATAGGCTGAGAGGAGATTGAGGGATTAAACATCCTCACTGGGAGCCAAACTTCATCCTTGAGACCACGCAAAAAGCAACTTAGCTTATAGTGTTATGATAGTCCCTTAGTCTATTAAAGAGTGACTCGGAATTGACCTTGTACTCTTCAGTACACTCTGTCTCCCGCAACCCAGTCATGGCCTTCATTGGGTCATCATAACAATTAAGGCAAAATCTAACAAGCAAGGCTTTTACAATTTGTTCCCAATCACTTAACTATTTTGATTCATCTAATCCCTGAAACACCACCAGGGCTTTGCCTTCCATTCGGAATGAGGTTAACCTTAGCTTGTGTTGTGGCTGGGTATTGTGCAAATTGAAGAATTGTTGTTCTTTATACAGCCAGGCAGTTGGGACCACACTGGGAAGTTTAGCCACATAGCTCGAGCTTGCACCTCTCCCATCAGCACCAAGGCCATGTCCTATTGCCCTCCAGATATGTTGGAAGTCTCACCTCTATCTTGGTTTTTCTTCTACAACTCTAGGGTTAGGGTGGTCAGTTGCCTTTACAAGACCAATATCTTAGTTTCCAAGCTTTTGAACAAAAATTTCGAGTTCTTTTCAGTGAATTAAAGCCCTCGTGCTACTGTGAAAGCCTTGTACCATCCGCCATTAACACGCTCTTATACGTGGGGGGATGGAGGTATCACTGATACTAAATCTGTAACATGCACAAAGGAAGGGGTATTCGTAGGCTTCGAGAGTGAGCTACCTCCAGAGAAGAAGAGAGAGAGAGAGAAAAAAAAAAAAGATTTTATGCATTATATTCGTAGTGTTCATTTCCTCTCCATCTAGAACCATATAGGCCGATAGTGGTTACAACTTGCAACAAACTTACAAAATATTCCTTTTAGATCTATCTAGCGCACTACTTATGAAAACATGAAAATTAATAAAAAGAAATAAACTAACTACAGATTAGACCTGGGCCTCAGACCCATTTATTTAACTAATAATTCTAGAACTTCCAACCCATTTGTTGCTTTAGCCCATATGACTTAAGCTCGCACAAATATTGAAGTCCATCAAACTAAAGATCTTCTTCTTTGATAGAACCACCTTCAGCTTCTAGATGCTTCGTGACGTAATGAGACGTTATTGTAATGACTCAAAGAAAGTACTAAAAATAGTTAGTCAATGTTACAATTAGAGTACTTTATAGTCACTACAAATTAAGGGTTTAAACTTCACCTTACAAAGTAATGGAGTCTCATATATCACCTTTCTATAGGAAATCCAGGGTAATAAAGTTGTTATCACTCCACCATACTTGCTTTTTTGTAATAGAAAAAACCCTGACATAACCCTGTAAGTTTTTTGTCCAATCTACATAAAAACATATTTTGTGATGTTCTTAATTAGATGTAAACATGCCAGTGAAGATCAAGAGGTTGGAATAGATCATTCATGACAACCTGAAAGATTGAATGGGCATTGGTGAGACCGAATGACTTGACTAAGAACTCATTTGGACATCAAAATTGAGAAGCTAATGTACATGTAGCTAGCACAAATACTAGTCATGACTTGTGCACACATATTAAAACATGGAGTACAAAATAAATAATATAACGTCTGAATGCTATTGATCATTTTATAAGCATCATTTTTGCAATAACATATATTATACGTTCATACCCTCCAAAAAATAACGTTCAAATATAATACAACTGACAATACCCGAAGGTTATATCTTCAAATAATTACATTTGGATGTTCCATATATATATATAATGAAGTTTGAATGTACACAACTATATATATGTCGAAGCATTATGAGATTACGTTTGAAAGTAGCATGAGCATGCAGGTATGTACTATGTCCAACCTATAAGTAATTCAGGTTCGAGTGTTTTCCTTGTTAAATTTAAATGTACAGTATTGTCATTTGAATTTTTCTCCAAATTTTCTACGAAGATTTATCAAAACTGTCAAAAGAAAGAGAAAAAACACTCAAAATTTTTTGTTGTATTTTATGTATATCAAAGTTCAAGCCGAAACAATAAATTATATTTTCAAATTTTCATTTTTAGAACAAGAAAAAACATGAATAAGAGATTACATTTGTCTCATCAATGAGTAATATTAGATATAAATTTAACTAGAGTGTATAAGTCTCATGTACTCCCTTTGAAAAAAAGCAGGGTTCAGTACTACTAAAAAAATAATTTTTCATGCAGATCCCATATTTACATATTTTTTTCTTAAAAAGATGCGCGATACTTGCACACTCTAAGATTGTAAATATCATTTTCATAATTTGAGGCTAAGATTTCTTTGAGCTTGGAATGAAATGGGTTCAAACAACAACAACAATAAATAATAATAATAATAATAATAATAATAATAATAATAATAATAATAATAATAATAGTAATAATGACACGTCCGCAGAGACATGGTGACGCCAAGAATCACGGCTATCTGGAGGGTTTGGAGTGAGTGAGAGACCATGTGCCCCAAATCCCTGAAACAATTTGAGTGTATTGAGAGTGTAAGTACTTCCTCTAGACCTGGCAACATTGGAGCGCGCGGCCTTGATAGGGAATGAGTTGATGTCAAGGATTTTCTTAGGCTACCCCGCTAGCTAGGCACTACCTTTTTTGGTATCGACACACTTCTTGGGTGGTGGAGAGAATGGGTATGCACTCTCTGTACTCCCTTGGGGGATGAGCTGCCCCGTAGTTGAGGGGTCGTCTCGCTCTTGCTTCTTATTTGGTGGAGGATTTTTGGAGGATTCTGGGGCATTATATGCCAGGTGTCCCGTTGTTGGAGATGGAGTTATGCAAGTCAATTGAAAGACTAACCCGCTTCCCACCAGGGAAGGGGTCAGAACGCTTTTAGGTCCAGCTGCCCACATTTAATTCTTCTTAGGAGGCAGTATGTCAGACGGCTAAGAAGTTGGTTCGCTCTTCGCCATGAGGCAAGCGGGGATGTCCAATGTACCGCTAGACAAAATAAATAAGTTAGCATAATTCATCCTTAATCTACGAGTGCGAAATTTTTAAACCCGGGATACCTTGTTGGAGACGTGAGGCATTTGTCGCTCGGTGTCCTGTTGGTTAGAGGAGAAGAGAGGCGAGGAGCCATTGGCGTCGCTCGTTCGTCATTCTGTTGTTGGAGATAGCGTTGTGTCGGATTGTCAAAGAACTAGACCTACCCTTTGTCTGGGGAGGAGTTGGGATGCCTTAGGCCAAGCCCGCCCATTTGGACCCTCGAGGAGATAATTAGTCAGACAGCTGAGAAGCCAGTCAGCTCTTCACCGTTTGGGGGTGGGGTAAATTGTTGGGCAGTTTGAGACTGAACCCTCTCCTACCCATTGACATCACGAGGAAGGTAAGTGTTGGGTTAGGCTGGCGCTGATCCCACTCTTTGTCATGGCAGTCAAGGGGCTGGACCCGCTCTTCGTCGCTAAAGGGGTGACATAAGCCTCATCTCTGAAGGGGAAGTAAGTTACCAAGCAGTTTGGGACTGGACCTGCTCTCTCCTGTTGATGCTCACGAGGAAGGTTAGTGTCGGGCAACCGAGGGTTGGTCCACTCTCCACCGCGAGAAGGATAGAGCAGCCTCTAGTGTGACTCATCCCTTTGGTGCCTCGTAGGGAGATAAGTAGTCGTTGATAGAGATTTCATGGGTGGAGATCGCATCGGTGGAGATCACGTTGGTGGAGATCATGTCAATGGAACTTACGTGGGTGGAGATTACGTTGGTGGAGATTACATTGGTGGAGATTACGTTGATGGAGATTACGTTAATGGAGATTACCTCGGTGAAGATTAAGTTGATGGAGATTACCTCGGTGGAGATTAAGTTTATGGAAATTACGTTGGTGGAGATTACAATTTATTCCTGAAAAACCACATTCACATTAATAGAATTTACACATCATTGCATAAATGTAAATCACAAGTCATAAGGTTCCTTCGCAATGAAGCTCTCGCAAATGCTCAGCGTCCCGTGGGCATGGACCACATGCACCCCACCACCCTTTGGCTTCAATTCTTGCACGTAACACTCTCGCACTAGAACCTAATCTCCTCGGATTTCTCCCACCCCATGAGCAGTTGGGAACATCATCTTCAAGTGGTAGGTCGACGTTATTGCCCTTAAGTTGTTAAGGGTGGGTATGTCGATTATGGCGCTGTATGATAAAGGGGCCTTCACCACCATAAAATAGACCATGACAGAGGCCGTCAAGGGGGCACTACCCGCCAAGACGGACAGTGTGATGGTTTTGACTAGCTGGACCATGTTCCCGAAGAAACCCTTCAGTGGCAAGGGGGCTAGTTGTAGTCGGCAGATGTCTATTCCCATTCACGTAAAAGCTTCCCAGAACAAGATATCCGCAGAGCTGCCATTGCCGATATGGATCCTCCGAGTGGTGAAGTTGGTGACCATCATAGTCACCAACAGGGCATCGTCGTGCAGATAGAGGGCCCCCTCCTCGTTGTCTTCTCTAGGCCGGGTCGTTCCTTCTGTACTTGGAGGGGCGGCACTTCGCTGAATACACCTCCTCGTATCTTGCCTGCCTGGTGTGCATTTTCTGCCCAAATAAGGTTGCGCCTCCGCCAGCAAAGCCCCCCACGATTGTTTTGATCACCCCTAGCGACGATCCTCCTTGATGCGGTGCACGGGGGCAATCTCGTTGGGGTCCCTATGCGGCTACTCTCTACCTCGGGCTCCCTTCCCTTCTTGGCCTTCTAATCCTTTCCATACTTCTTTCTCGCAATCTTTTCCTCCATTCCTACTATGGCCTTCGGGTGGGAGGGTACCCCTATTCTCTTTCCTTTTTCAAGGAAAGGCAATCTTCGGTGTTGTAGGTGGGGGACTAGTGGAAGCTGCAATAATGGTGACAAGCACTCTTGTAGTCGTCCTCTTGGGCTGGCTGGTAGTCGTCTTTTTTCAAAGGGCATGACCAAGAATTCGTAGTGTCCTTCATAGGTCCTAAAGGCAGCTTTCGGTATGTCCTAGATTTTGACCTTAATCAAGAGATAACCAAATCTAAGGTCCAGTTTTGAGAATATTATAGACCCACACGCCTCATCCAATAGTTCCTCCACCATTGGTATGGGATACCTATCCCTCACTGTGGCTTTATTTTAAGCCCTATAATCAACACAGAGGCACTATGTCCCATCAGCTTTCCTAACTAGTAGGACTAGTGAAGAATAGGGACTCTGAATTGGCTGAATCACCTTAGTACAAAGGAGCTCATTCATAATCATTTTTATTTCATATTTTTGGTAGTAGTGGTATCTATAAGGTCGCATTGATATAAGTTTGGTTCTAGGTTTAAGGGAATTGAATGGTCTTGGGATCTATGGAGGGGTAAACTTGGTGGTTCTGCAAAAACATTAGAAAATTGGTTAAATAGATTTTTTAGTAAAGGCGAGGGTTTAGGTATATTCTTTTCAGCTTCCAGAAGGTGCAACAACACTCCCTTGTTCCCCACACATCCCTAATCCTCCTATTCACCGTCGTAGTCTTAGGGTATAGACAACCAATAATAGCATGTGAGGAGATTTCTAGTTTCTCATTTAGTGTTATTACATCTACCATTTCTCCCTCAGTGGGGTTCTCCACTAAAACTCCCACCACTGTCTCCTCTGTCTCATGGGACTCAAAGATCTCCTCGATGAGGTATATCTGAGGCATTTAACACTTATGGCCTCAGCTCCAGTTGGTATCGCAGTAATAGCAAAAACCCTTTTCTCTACAATCTTTCATTTGAGTTTTGTTGATGTTTTCAACATGAAGTGTGGTTTTGTTGGGGTTTTCTATGGTTCTGGTAGTGTGAGGAAGCGTTTGGATTAGAGGGGTAAACATTACTTCTAAAAAATATTTTCTTGCCACCCAAGGTTTCTTCTTGTAACTTGGCCAAGCTATAGGCTGAGAGGAGAGTGGGGGCATTAAACATTCTCACTGAGTGGCAAATTTCATCTTTGAGACCACTCAGAAAGCAACTTAGCTTATAGTGGTCTGATAAGCCCTTAGTCTATTAGAGAGTGACTCGAAATCAACCTTGTACCCTTCAATACACCCAGTCTGCCGCAACCCAGTAATGGCTCCATTGGGTCATCATAACAATTAAGGTCAAATCTAACAGGCAAGGCTTTCACAATTTGTTCCCAATCACTTAACTATCCCGATTCATTTAAGTCCTAAAACCACACCAGGGCTTTGCCTTCCATGTGGAATGAAACTAACCTTAGCTTGTGTTGTGGCAGAGTATTATGGAAATTGAAGAATTGTTGTGCCTGATACAGCTAGCCAGTTGGGACCTCACCACAAAACACTGGGAAGTCTAGCCTCATAGCTCGAGCTTGCACCTCTCCCATTGGCACCAAGGTCATGTCTTGTTGCCCTCTAGATCTGTTGGAAGTCTCACATCTGTCTTGGTTTTTATCCTGCAACTCAAGTGTTAGGGTGGTCAGCTGCCTTTACAAGGCCAATATCTCAGTTTCCAAGCTTTTGAATTGAAATTCGGAGTTCTTTTCAATGAATTAAAGCCCTCCAACAGCTAGGAAAGCCTTGTGCCATCCGCCATTAACACACTCTTGTATGTGGGGGATGGAGGTATCTCTAATACCAAATCTGTAACACGCACAAGGGAAGGGGTATTTGTAGGCTTACTTCAAGGGTGAGCTACCTCCAGAGAAGGGGAGAGAGAGAGAGAGAGAGAAGAGAGAAGAGAGATTTTATGCATTCAATTCATAGTGTTCATTTCTTCGCCATCTCAGACCATATAAGTCGATAGTGGTAACAACTTGTAACAAACTTACAGAGTATTCTTTTTAGGTCTATTTGGCACACCACATATCAAAATATGAAAATTAATAACAATAAATCAACTAACTACAAATTGGACCCGGGCCGTAGGCCCATTTATTTAACTAATTAACTCACGAACTTCCAACTCATTTGTTGCTTCTATCCACCGAATTAGAGGCCTGGTAATAGCTTTAGCCCATAAGACTTAAGCCCACACAAATACTGTAGTCCATCAACCTGAAGATCTCCTTCTTTGATAGAACTACCTTCGGCTTCAAGATGCTTCGTGACATAATCTGACCTAATGGTAATGACTCAAAGAATGTTCAAATAAATTTGACCTCATTCTAAAAACATTTAGTCAATGTTACAATTAGTGTACTTTATAATCACTATAAAGGGTTTAAATGTCTCCTTGCAAAGTAATGTGGAGTCTCATATATCACCTTTCTATAGGAAATCAAAGGTAATAAACTTGTTATCACTCCAACATACTTGCTTCTTTGTAATAGAAAAAATCCTGACATAACCCTATTAGTTTTTTGTTCAATCTACATAAAAAAGTCTTTTTTGTGAAGTTTGTAGTTAGATGTACGTTCGGGTAAAAATTTGAACATGAGAAGCTTTAGGGGAAGAAACGTATGTCCAAACTGTTGTGCTAAGATGGGAGGAAAGACACATCCCAAAAAAATAAAACATGAAGATCAAGAGGTTGGAATACATCATTCATGACATCCCGAAAGGTTGAAGGGGCATTGGTGAGACCGAATTGCCTGACTAAGAACTCATTTGGACATCAAAAATGAGAAGCTAGATACCGCTAATGTACATATAGTTTGAATAGTTAGCAAACATTAACCAGTCATGACTTGCGCACACATCTTTCTTTGTGTACTCTTTTGATATGTGTATTGGCTAGCCACATTTTGCGCAACACACAAATTTGTATGTTTGTCAAAAAAGCATATAGTAGTTGTATTGCTCTTCATCATATTTTGTTCTCATGAGTATTTATATAATGTAGTTATCTTTCTTAATCATTTAACCATAATATAATTAAAACAAAGCATACAATGAAATAAAATATTGAAGCAAAAATATATTAAAACATGGAGTACTAAATAAATAATATAATGTCTGAATGCTATTGATCATTTTGTATTCACACACCATTTTTGCAATAACATACATACGTTCAAACCTCCAAAAAAATAACATTCAAATAACATTCAAATATAATACAGCTGACAATATTCGATGGTGATATCTTCAAATAATTACATTTGGATGTTCCATATATATATATATATATATATAATGATGTTTGAATGTACAAACTATATATGTCCAGTAGGACTATACAAGAAACCGAGAAACTGACCTAGACTGACTCAGACCGGCCCCTGGAGCTCAGAACCGGCCAAAATCGGTGGAGAACCAGTCGTCGTACGGCAGAAAATAGAGAACCGATATTGGCCTGTTCGGCTTCGATTCAACCCTGGTTCAAACCGCTGAACAGGCCGATTAAAGAAATTATATATTTTTTATATATATTTTGTACTCAAAACGACGCAGTTTAAGTGGAACAGTATCGTTTTAAGCCTGTAGTTGTGTTTTAAACACAATTAAAAAGAGGTCGTTTGATATTAAACCAAATGCCATCGTTTTATTCATAACGTATTAAAAAAAAATAAGTAGAATGGCGTCGTTTCGAAATTAGGTCGTCTTCTTCCTCACTTCTTCTTCCCAGTTCCCAGTTCCTCACTTCGTTTCTCATCCTCTCTCTCTCTCTCTCTCTCTCTCTCTCTCTCTCTCTCTCTCTCTCTCTCCTCTGCAACACTCTCTCTCTACTCTCTCAGACGAAGCTTGCCGATGAACCAACCATTTACGGCTAGAAAACTGCCAATGTCGAGAAGGCCGGTGTTTCTCCTCCCCATTGACCAGTTTCGGCCAGTTTCCTCCCCCACAAATGAAACATCGGTTGGCGTCGATTTTTCCCCAAAACTATGCCGATGGGTTCGTGTTCGAGTGTTTTCCTTGTTAAATTTAAATGTTGTCATTTGAATTTGTCTCCAATTTTTCCAATTTTTCTACGATGATTTACCAAAATGTCACCCAAAAAAAAAAATCCCATTTTTTTGTTGTATTTATATCTATATCAAAGTCTAATCTGTAACAATAAATTAATTTTTCAATTTTTTGTTATTAGAACAGGAAAAAGGAATCAGAGATTAAATTTGTCTTAACAATGAGTAATATTATGGGTGAAGCTCCCAGCAGGTCGAGTGCATAGCCCTATTTTACACCAGTGAATGAGGAGTTGCCACATAGGAGTTGCAGCAATTTTAAGTTTACACCTGCATACAGGCGATTATCTTTTTTTTTTTCTTTATATGATCTCTACCCTCTCTCTATCCCTTCCTCCCCCACCTCCCTCGTCTACTCCCCTCTCTCTCTCTCTCTCTCTCTAAGAGTTTTATATTTTGTTCACAACTTTATCAAATGATCACTTTCCAAGTTCAATTAGTTCCTCCTCTAGGCACTCCGTTGGAAAACTCTAAAAAATACTCAAACTTTAATTTCCTCTAGAAAATTAAAATTAGAACAAAAAGTCCAGACAGATTCACGATCGAAACAAGTGGTCATGGATTCTCCCAGGTTCAAGAAATTAACAAGATTCACTACACTTCACACCAATCTTGCTAGTAAATCTAAAATAGAGAAGTGAGGGAGGGAGGGAGGCAAACCATACAGCTCACAAACACTTCAGACTCATGCCAGAAATGTGATTTCATCTGAGCAAAAGGGTAAGGAGGGAGGGAGGCATGCGACTTTAGGAGGGAGACGTGTGAAGGAGAAGAGAGGAGGTTTTTTTTTTCCCTCGGGAAATAAACATATATTAATGCAAAACAAAGATACAACTGTTTGAATATTACAACAAATTAACAAGATAAGCAGGTGGATCTATGTAGTTTTTATCACAACAAATTAACAAGATAAGCAGGTGGATCTATATAGTTTTGATCACAACAAATTAACAAGATAAGCAGGTGGATCTATATAGTTTTGATCAAGGGAAGAGAGGAGTTAGATTTATGTAGTATCTTTTCTCAAATATTCTATATGAACCATTCAAATAGATGGCGTGCGGAGATAAAGAAAATGAAAGAGGAAAGATAAGAAAGAAGAGAGAAGAGGAGAGAGAAATAAGATTTAGTATACTAATGCACACCATAAATCACATAGATCTCATATTTGTTAAAATCCTATTGGTTGGAACAAAAGGTACTACACGCCCGACCGGCTCTGAGATTTTCTCTAATATTAGATACAGTTTTAACTAGAATGTACAAGTCCCGCATATTCATTTTGAAAAAAAAAAGTTGGGTTCAGTACTATTAAAATAATAATTTTTCATGCGGATCCCAAATTTACCCATTTTTTACAAAAAAAAAAATGTTCAGGACTTACACACTATAAGATTGTAAATATCATTTTCATAATTTGAAGCTAAGATTTCTTTAAGCTTGAAAGGAAATGGTTTTAAGCTTCAACTCTCTAGACATTTGCGGTTGGAAATTGGTGAGAGATAATAATAATCATAATAATAATAATAATAATGATGATGATGATGATGATAATAATAATAATAATAATCATGATAATGATGATGATAATAATAATTATGATTATGATGATGATGATGATGATGATGATGATGATAATAGTAGTAGTAGTAGTCGTCGTCATCGTCATAATAATAATAACAACAACAATAATGATAATAATAATAATAATAATAATAATAATAATAATTGTTGTTCATTGACAAGTCAAGTATAAACCTCAGCCATACCACATTCGTATATTTCGGTTTCAATCTATAACCACCAAAATTCTAACTAAGAAAACCTAATAAATAGATCAAAACTCTAATTACCACTAATTAAGGAAAGGCAAAAGGCATGAGTGTTCTCCAAATGGCATATGTTTGCAATAAAAACGACTATTTCCTATTTTAAGCATACCCCAAGAACCCTATATAAACATTGCACCATTTCAGTTGATATACACTGGATTTTTCATACTCTTATATCATCACAAGGAAAGAGGAAAAAAAAATTTTGATTTCTTTCTGTTTGTTTGGAGGAAGGAAGAAGAAATGGCGAAGGTAGCACTTGTTTTTTTAATCTCCATGGCACTTTTTTTATCAATCCGCTCTGTGGTGGCTGAAGAAAGCCCAGCACCAAGTCCAATGGACTCAGATGCCACTACTCACTCACAATCATGGGGTGATTGGTTCGGACATAAATTGGAGTAAGTTCCTAGAATTGTAGTCCTTTGTAGTCTTATGTTTTTTTTTATTCATTCTCTTTGGTTTTGTGTGTATATTTATATATATATATATATATATTTATACGAGAAACGCTAGATCTTCAAAAGTAAGAAGTGTGATCTAGAAAATAATTTCAAACATTGAATTCACAAACTGACGTGACATAATATAATATATCATTTTTGCTTTATGATATAAAAAACTTTACAATTCAATATACTATATTAAACTACGTTAGTTCGTACGATTATTTTTATGAGATCCTTTTGTGGATGAATCATTCATCTTTGTATATCCATAAAGAAATCAAAAGCATGAAACAACATTCCTAAAAAGGGCACATATGCAAGTTGTTTTTTTCTTGTATCTTTTTACTTACCGGGAAAATGAAGAATTTTTCACGCAACCTAGTTAAGGGTTGAGATTCAAGAAATGGGAAAACCATTCTAATTAAGCTATATTAAAGTGAGAGAAAAATAGATACACAAAGTAAATAGAATTAAATAATTAATAAAATTATGTGAAACTTGCTCTATGTATTTTTCTTTCACTTTAGAATCTATAAATTGGACAAAACATTAGAAAAATTTAATTCAAGATTCAAAATAACTTCGCAATATCTGTTGATATGTGTTTCTTTTTTTCTTAATAAATGTTTTTCAATTTACTTTAATAAAGACTTTTTTTCCTCCCTTTTTCAGGCAATATGGTATCAAATCTAAGGATGATAACGCAGGAGCACCAGCAGGGGAGCCGATAGGAGCACCAGCAAGTGCATAGAAATATTGATATATAGTGCATATATCACTCAAATTACAACCTATTTGATTATATATTACTTACCAATTTTTTGTCTAAATAGTAACATGCATCCTCTTCTAGACCCTATTCGTGAAAGGGGGATGTCCATTGCATCAATGTAATGGTTTCTAATAAGTAGAATTAAATAAATGTTATGAATTCATGACCATGGCTAGCACAATTTGCCTCTTTTATATGTATGATTATTATTACTAGGTTTTATATCACTAATTGGTTTTTTGGGACAAAGCATATTGTCTTAAAAAACTGAGATTTTGTTCCATAATATATTGAAATAAAAATAGTCATCCTTATTTTATTCAAACAAGTGATATCAATTCAAATAGAACAATTAATTTGCTTTCAAAAGATTTTGTTGGTATTTAAATCAATATCAGACTTCCAGATCGTCTTTTTTATCTTTTATGTTAAGAGTAATGTTAAATACAGTTTTAATTTGTACAAACAACAAGCTATGGACGATGGTTGCGCATGCTATGACTGTACAAATCAATTTTATTAGGTGTTTTTTTCATTCTATCTGTTACACAAAGGAGTATTTCTCTCTCCATAACTAATTATAAAAACAAATTAAACTTTTAATACAAACTCTCATCATAATTAAACACATGCAAAGTATTTGTCCAAAAATGTTATCAAATATAAAAACAAAGAAATTAAATATTTTTTTTTCTAAATGCTTCTAAATTAAAACAACCCAAATACTTCTAAGAGGCCAATCAAGTTATCAAGAGAATGTGCCTGGAACCTAACTGCTTCGGATCAGCTAGAAAACTAGCTACTTTATTTCCAAGACTAGTTTGCTTTCGGACAATGATACAATACCAACTACTCTATAATTTATATACAACTTCATGTTAAAAATAAAATAAAAAATCACTTTAATTCAAAATTATTATCCTAACAACAATTTAAAGTACATGAAAAAAAAATTATTATTTAATCCTTAGTTGTAAATAGATTGTAATATAGTTGTTATTAAATATTTTCCCTTGCTTTAATAGTCTTAAAAAATTATAACTAGTAGTGAACTTATGGTAGTAATGTTTACAACTTTCGACGACACAATAACCAATTAATGCGACTACTTCAATTCGACGTAATAATCACGCGTAAACAGTGGATGGTCCCGCCAGCAGAAATCTGCATGTGTGCTTAATGTTGATACAGAGAAATAATAGATTTAACGGCGGCTTTCTATTGTCGTGTTATTTCCATTTATATTTATGCCAATCTCTCTTTTAATTTGATTCCCCGTAACTCGTAAGCCTACAAATTTCTTTTCTCTCCCAAATTCACTCTTTCTTAATTTGATTCCCCGTAACTCATAAGCGCTGCGAAATCTTTTTTTTTTTAAAAATGAGTAAATACGAAACTCACATGATAAAAAATTAACTTTTTAATAATAAACTTCACTCTTTTTCAAAATGATTGTACAATGCTTATGTACTTCACGACTATATCTACATTACTCATTTATATTTATAAATTATTTAAAATCAACATTTACGACTCCATAGGATAATGCAAAATTATAATCAAATGTTTTATTCAAGATTCATTAAGATATTATTTTTAATAGTATGATTAAATATTGATATAAAATTCTTGTGACATGTTTAGTTGATCAGAACAACTTTTATTAGATTAGGCATTGAAGAAACTGTTACGAGAATTTTTAATAACATTCCAACTGTAGTGAGAAATTTCAATAACATTCTACAAGCAACTTATGCATTTGGTAAATATACATATCAATACTTCATGAATTGGAGTATTAGTTTAATTATAAAAATAAATTTAAACCATATTATATTAGAATATATGTCATATTTTAGAAAATTTCTAAGATCAATGCAGTCTTTTTTACACATCATACTTGAAAAGTTTTAGAAAATATTGTTTATATTATATCACCTTATATCACATGTCTCTCATACTCTTATGGGATATGGGGCTTATTTTTTTCTTTTAAATAGACTTTATTCATTCATAAAATCGAAGTTACAGTTGTGATTGATATATACAGGGAAGAACCTATATTACAAGCCAACTACTCATGGTTGAGGCTCCACCAGTACACAAATTTCTTTGTGACTGGTATGGTTGTAACTTTTAGAACTCTCTATAGACAAACCGTCTAAAAGACCACACTCTGCCTAAAGTAGATATTTCAAACCCTTCAAAGGAGGAGATGACTTTCGCTCTATAGACAGAATGTTCAAGAGACTATTTCTTTTTTATTATTAACCTAAAACAAAGGAAATAACGTAAAAATAAATGATACATGGGAAAATAGCAAAATACAGCTTGAAAAGTTGTAGATTCACATTTTTAACCTTAGTGAAAATAAAAAAAGCAAACACAGAGACTATGATGGCGCGTGAGGGACACGCACCACCCTAGGAGTACGGCGGACAGTCAAGTCTAAATAAACCAATAACTCTGGTCCCAGAAATACAGGTACATGGTGGCGATAGAGCTCCCATTGCGGTAGTGCATGGCTGTCACGCACACATTTTGGTCTGCACGTGGGGGGTATTTAATACAGCACAAGGCGTTTTTAGTTTTTAATTTGCATGGGCCATATTTTTGGGAGCAAAGTATAAAATAAATGCAAACTTTATGGATATTTTTAAAAGAACATATAATAAATTTATGTGGATTTTGTTCAATTACAGAAAATGGACCTTTGCATTTTGGGAGGACTTAGGCAATCTGCCCATTTAGAAACACAATTGTTCTCAGATTTTATTAGATATTCTCAAATATTTCCTTTCCAAACATCAATCAAATATAAAATATTTTTTAATTTTAAATCTTTAACTTATTCATCTAATTATTACCTAATCATCACAACTTTTTCAAACTTATAAACAAAACATAAAAATAATACAATTTTTTCAAATTTTAAGACAGAAATTATATTCAAAAATTATAATAAAAGATTTTTTCAATTTATTATATTTTATTCAGTTTTTATCTCTCATTTCTCAAATCCAATAAAATATCTTAACTCAAACTATTTCACTACTATTCATAGATATTATGAGATATTCTTAATATCCATATGAGCCCTAATAAGTCGCATTGCCTTTGAGCTCATGCCCCTAACTAAGACCAGGAGGCCATTCTCTTTGGAGCATATGAAATCCTTTGAAGTTCTAAGGCCTTTAGGATCAAGCTTCATCTTCTCGAGAGGTTGGGAATGTAAATCGAAAGGTTTTGATACCTACTGGAGAGGGTAAAAATGCTCGACTTAAGAGCCCAAAGCCCCAATGGCCATAGGAAGTCTATCGATCTGGCGAAGTAAAGATAACAGTTTGCGAGAGGCCCGTCCCACAAGTAAGAGGTCAGTTCAGCCCAGCCCAAGAATAATGAGACACTGATAAAATTGGCCAAGGGTGACGTGCGCCGACCTATCAACCGCCTTAAATCATCACTTACCTGTGGATACCATAAGGCGTGTAGGAGAAGCTATAGCCACCATCTCCTAGGAAAAGGAAGGTGGGCGCCACCAAGAAGGCCCAGGGGACACAAACGCCTCATGTCCCTAGAAAACGACTGCTAGGAAGCACGTGAGAGAGGCAGTCGTGACTCATACTCTGAGGAAAGAAAGGTGGGCACTGTTGTAGCAAGCTGAGAAGCAACCGAAATGATGGTCATGACACTGCAGCTATGGGGATGCATGCTGAAAGAGCAACCATGGTTCACTCCACGAAGAGAGAGAAAGACAGATAGGACTCATCGATTCTGGCTAAGAGGGCGCCGAGACGTAAGTCATAGCCCAATGCCACATTAATCATTTCCTTCAAGGTAACTAATTCGCGTGCTTGAAGAATGGGGCACAATGGGACAACTCCTCAGAAATCGAAGCCAACGGCACCCCAAACCTAGTATAAAATCCAACTCAACATATATTCAAACTCGTGAAATTTGAGAGCAAAGAAAATACTTCCTAAAAATGAAACTAACTTAAGCTGTTTGAGGAGACTTGGAGCTCCTTTCTATATTTGCATTTTTGCAGGTCCTATGATCCACCCTCCAGCTGTCTGGGGAGACCTCGCGGTACGTACGAAACACATTCAAAACACCTACCTAAGTCTTCAAATCATGAGGCCTATGACAAAACTCAAAATTGCATTTATAGTTGCGTGGAATATGTGTTTGTTAAGAGGTTTGGATGAAATTATGTGACCAATATAAGCGTGGTTGGAGATGTGGGCTACTGCCTCCAATCCATTTCTAGTTCAAGGCTCAGGTCATTCCAATTGAGAGTTTTGGCTTGTGAGATCAAACTATCCACTTAATAAGGTTGAGAAGCCATGGCTAAGGGATGGGAAGGAGCGAGATGGTGTTTTAGGGGTTGCAGTGTTTGGCGGAGAGTAGGAATGGTTTATGGAAGCTTAACCTACTAGGAGGGGAAAAGGTCATTCGGGAGAGGAAGAGATTTCATTAGGAGAGTTGAATTTATCCTCTTGCCACTATAAAGTTGGTTCTCTTCTTTCAAATCTAGTCGAGATGACACACAGCCCATATGGAGCTATCTCACCTCTGCATGCAGGTTGATTCTAAACATGGAATGTTATCTGTAAGGGGGATTTCCTCCCGTACTGGAGGCCCAAGAGGCCCAGCCAAGCCTGGCCCAAGATAAAAGGGTGAAGACCCGGCCTACTAAGAAGAACTCCATGTACACGACCTGGGGAAGGGGACGGTGCAACAAGAGATGGGACTTGTCAGGACTTGATGGTCTGAGATCCCTCAGATAATGTCCAGACATCAAGTGTCTGCCCATTTAGCAAGCACAACATGCTTAGAATCGTCGATCTACTAATAAGGAAAGCATGGACGGACAGAGGAAGAGCAGACCAAGGGAAGAAGGTTGGAGAACCACGTCGCATTTAATGGCCCTGCCACCCGGGCAGCACACCACATTAATTGAACCATTGCAGGACCACGCCACATTTAAAGAATCTGACAAAATGAACAGTACGAGGACTCCAGATTCCATGGCAACAGACCTGATTTGCTCACCAAGTTTCTAGTATAAATAGTTGATCCTAGGTATGAGGATTCTCTCTTGTTCGTAAGTTTCCTTACTTATTTACTACACTCCAAAAATATTTACTAACTTTGGCATCGGAGGCTCCCTGGCCCCTAAGCCACCCTTTCAAGCCGCATTCACCTTTCTCTTTGCAGGCCCCGTTGTGAAGACCAACGTTGTTCGGAGCTTGACCCAAGGGTGTGCGAAACACGACACTAACATTGGTGTCGTCTGTGGGATCATGATAGATCTTGCATGTCCTTCTCATGCCTGCGACAACCCGTTCTGAACAACTCAGAAGAAACACGGGGGATGCCATGGAAACAAGGCTGAAAGTCATGGAGGAATGAGTGACAAAACTAACTGGCGAGGTGGAAACACTCCACAAGGAGAACGTAGAACTGAGGAATCCCCAAAATGACCAGGAAGGCAGGGAGAACAGTGACACTGAGCAAGTGGGGTCCCGAAATACGCGAGCGGGACCCAAGAAAAAAAAAAGAGCAAAAACACATGCAGGACAAGATCTGCAGCCTCGAGGGGAAATATGAGGAGATAGCGCCGAAGGTGGGTACGTCGTCAACAGTAGACTTGTTGTTCACAAGCACATGTCTACCCTACACTAAAGAAGTGATGACATTTCCTTTGCCACCAAAGTTCAGAATCCTCGTCATGGAGATGTATGAAAGGAACAGGGACCCTCTCAAGCACCTAGAAACCTTTAGAGCTCACATAATGATGCATGGCTTCCCAGGGAAAATCGCTTGTAGGGCATTCCTACTGACCCTAAAGGGGCCCGCACATGCATAGTTCGGGTCACTGGCACCCAAGTCGCTGGATAGTTTTGGCAAGCTAGCCAGACTATTGCTAACCCAATTCATGTCCAGTCGAAGGAGACAACATCCGGCCATATACCCCCTCACTATCAAGCAGATGAAGGACGAGAGCCTAAACTCTTACCATTCTAAGTTCAACAAGGAGCGGATGACCGCCGACGACCTGGACGAGAAGATCACCTTGGCAGCACTCCTACGAAGTGTCTGGCCGCGTTCCCAGTTTATGGAGGAACTGGCCAGACGGACCCCCGCCACGGTGCAGGACTTCATGGATCAGGTCGACAGCTTCATTAATGCGGAGGACACCCTCCGAGCGTTGACTGAGCCATTAAGGAAGGAGATTAGAATGCACGAAAAGGAAAGGAAAAGCCCTAGCGGCCCAAGCCATGCCTCGTGAAAAAGGAGAAAATGACTCCCTGGAGAAACAACGAGAGGAAGAGCCAGTGAAGGGACCCGGACTGCGATACAACCGGCCCAAGTTTGTCATTCAGGGGGAGGACAAATGAGGAGCCGTACACCGATACTGCACATACCATCAGTCCACCTTACACAACACTGAAGATTGCCGCTCCCCAGGAGGAAGGAATGAATATTGAGTGACAAAGTCACCACCACTCCCCAGTGAGGAGGCAAGAGCTGAGAAGGAGATTGAGGGAAATGAGTTGGGATCGGGATGACCAATGCCAACAAGAGAACAACCTTCAAAGGCTGGCGATAGGGGAGCACAGCCAGATCCCCCCCGATAGCCACCAAGACAGCAGCCCCCTCTAGGGGAAATTTGAACTATAATATGAGGGTTTGCGAGCGAGGGCGTCACCTCATCGGGATGGAAGGCGCATGCCAGACGGGCCCGATACCATGAGGTGCCTTGCCAAGCAACGAAGAGGTAACCCCAACCTTGTGATCTCATTCACGGAGGCCGATGAGGAAGGAGTCTTATTCCCGCACGATGATGCCCTGGTGGTCACCATGCTTATCGCCAACTTCACCACCCACAGGATCCTCATCAACTACGGAAGCTTCGCGGACATACTATCTTGGGATGCTTTCGTCAAGATGGGGATTGAAACTTCCAGACTAGTGGCCGCCCCTGTACCCTTGAAAGGCTTCTCTAGGAGCATCATCCGGCCAGTGAGAACAATCACCTTGTCCATCCTGGTGGGAAGTGCCCCATGCACAGCTCCCGTCATGGTCGACTTCCTGGTGGTGAAAACTCGTTAGCCTATATGCCATCATAGGAAAACCCACCCTCAACTACTTAAAGGCCATCACGTCGACTTACCACCTCAAAATGAAATTCCTGACTTCATAGGGGTGGGAGAGGTTCGAGGGGAACAAGTGTCGGCAAGAGAGTGCTACGTGCAAGAGTTGAAGCAAAAAGATGAAGAGCCCGCCCGAACGCCATTGGGAAAACAACGGCAAGCTCCTCCTATCCATGATCTGCCTAGCCTAGTTTCTGTGGAAGAAGGAATAGGGCGAGGCTGTGGAGAAAGGAAGTGAACGGCTACTTCCCTAGAGTGAGAGCTCGGACCCTCTATATTTTGTAATGATTATACGCTAAACTTGTGTATTTCTCTTCACTTAATAATACAACTTTTTAGGGCAATCCAGAACATCGAGTATATGACCTCGTCTTACAAGTACGGCACCAACAAATAGAAACAAGATGCAGCTAAAGAGACACAGCAACAAAGTCTTCAACAACTTACCTTCCCGCGGGATGCCATAGGAAAAGGTAGGCCTAACTGTTGCCTTATCCCTCCCAAGAGGGAGAGCAGGTTAGCCAATGGGGCCCGAAAACAAAACGTACCTTCTTTGCGAACATCAACAGGCGGAAGCGGGTTCAATAACAAACTGCTCAAAAACGTACCTCACCGCGGGACACTATAAGGAAAGGTCAGCCTAAGGGTGGCCTTATCCCTCCTGCGGAGGAGAGTAGGACCAGCATACAGTCCTCCCAAATACATTATCCCGACTTCCGTTGTAAAGAAGTGTGGGATCAGCATCGGTCTGACCTAACACCTACCTTCCTTGTGATATCAACGAGTGGGAGTGGGTCCAGTAACAAACTACTAGAACAACTTACCTCTTCGAGAGACACTACAAAAAAAGGTCGGCCTAAGGATGGCCTTATCCCTTCCGCGAAGGAGAGTGGGACCGACATACAACCCTCCCGAATAAATTACCCCAACTCCTATCACAGCGAAGAGTGATCGGCCTACTGCTGCCCCAAACCTACCTCCTTGTGAGGTACCACAAGGAAAGGTAGGCCTTAAGGTTGCCTCCCTCTCCTGCGACGGAGTGCAGGTAGTCCTCAGCTACCCGACGTCAGAGATATTTACCTTCTTTATAAGTATCAACGGGCGGGAACAGGTCCAGTAACAGACTACCCGAAAACTTACCTCCCTTCGGGACACTATAGGGAGAGGTCAGCCCAAGGGTGGCCTTATCCCCCCAGCAGAGGAGAGCGGGACCGGCATACGGCCCTCCCGAATACTTACCCAGACCTCCACTGCAAGTGAAGAGTGAGTCTAGCACTAGCCTGGCTCAAAAAATTACCCTTCCCTGTAATGTCAACGAGCAAAAGCATGTCCAGTTACAAACTGTCCGAACAACTTACTTCTCTACGGGGCCAAAAAGGGGAAGGTCGGCCCAAAGGTGGCCTTATCCCTCCTGTAGAGGAGAGCTAGACCGGCATATAGCCCTCCCCAAATAAATTACCTCGACTCCCATCATGGCGAAGGAGCGAACTACTCTATGACAACCTGAATAAGTTACCTCCTTGGGGAAGAAAAAGGGGCAGGCTAACTTGAGGTAGCCCAACCCCACTCCAATGGAGAGCAGGTTTGAGTCTTACGACTACCCGAAGAAAGGAAGCTCCATGGAAAAGAAGCAAAATGACGAGAAAACATGCCGCACAAAGCATCAGCAAACAAAAAGTATACCGAGAAAACAACCGAATATATATATTTACTTTATTACTCAATGCAGAATTACAAAACAAAAACGGGGGAAAGCAGTAGGAGTATGAAAAGAAATACAACAAGGGATGCACGGAAACAACACAAAAAAAAAAAAAAAAACATGGAAGCGGCACAACAAGCGAGGCCCAGAAAACGGCAGTGTAGGGGAAACTGGAAATAATATGCTGGAAATACACAGTCAAGTACACAACGGCATTTTATTAACTTTACTACAATGCGGAGGGCAAGTTACATCATGAAGTCAAATTACAAAGAAAAGTTACATCTCAAGGCCGCATGGAACTGCTAAACTACAACGGATAATTCACACCAGGAACCTCATACATTCCAATGAACCACCTGCAGTGCCATCTACTCCACACATACACGTACAAGAGAAAAGTCCATGGAAGGATCTGAGACCGCAAACCCTAGCAAGACCAACTCAACGACCATGAACGACGAGCACATAACCGTAGAGCTGGCAGAGTCAACCCTACAGGTGCAACCTAGATCGAAGACCTCCACCATTACAACGTGTTGATAACACCCAAAAAAGCCAGCAGATTGCCAAAGATACATCACGCCGTATGGTCGCATGGGACCAGAGGATGAGGAATGTTTTGGTGAAAATGCACTCTCAAGCGCAAGGAAACCAGACTGTAAACCACAGTCAATTATGGGGAGAACCGCGACAAAGACAGTGCCGAGCATCTAAACATCCGAGGGCCAGCTTCAACGAAGGATTTTGACCAAGTTGAAAGAGAAGCAAAATTGAAGAAGGAGATGCATGGTATGCAAAAGCATGGCACCAGGCGAAGAATGGCCACCACAGCGACCAAGCCATTTACCACTACAACAAAAGAACTCCTCTCCACTGCAAACAGCCAGGCCCCAAGTTCAGATGCAGAGAAGCTTCTGAAGTGGAGCCTCGTAAGCAGAAGGGCAAGTACGAGGAAACACAATAAGCAAAAGGGTGGGAACGAGAACGAAGGGTCTGAAGCTCCATTGGCAAAATGGATGGCTCCACCCTCTGATACAAACACCACCACCACTAGCAACGGCCTAACCGCCATCGAATATTTTGTCACCCACTAGGGTGAGAAGAGTACATCGAGACAAGGATGAACAGGAAAACGATATGAAGGAACTTCAAAAGAAGAGAAGGGAAGAAATGGTTATGATGAAAAATCTAACTGGGAAAGGGGTCCAATCCCCATTGAATGCCATGTACCCTCTCTCCAAATGACCAGAATCCCTTGATTATTGCAACCGCCGCAGCACGTATCTATTGATGCGACAAGTAGAGTTAATGCCAATAAAGAACGGAGCCATAACGCAGAAACTGAAGGGACGCCATTTAATGAGGGAACATAACTGGCACTACGTCGTAAAAAAAAATGGGGGAGGGGGGGGGAGTGGCTAGTGGGGTGACCAAGCTATGAGGAACTTGCTCCTATCTAAGTGCTACTTGGCTAAGGAATAATGAAAGACCAACAGGGCAGATTGCCCAAAAGTTGGCCTAATGGCCCGTACCAGCCGCAACAGTTAAATACTCCGGTTTGCTCCCTTAAAATATGTATGAATACTATTTCACTAACATGACTACCCCCTGCAGTAGGAAAATCAATTGGTCCTAGTGAATAGAGTCAACTCCACTAAGAGGGAAGCCCATCAGCAATGTCCCTCCCATGGTGAGACTTAGGGAAAAGGCCGACCTAGAAGGTTACCTTGTCCCCCTTGAGGAACAATTCAGGCTAGCCCCTGGCAGCATGAGAAGCAAAGCCTTCACCAGTAGAATCTTCCCCAGCAGGGTGAAGGACACCAGTGGAGTAAGACGGAAAGAAAACAAAGGCACGACAAACACGGCCACCAGGGCAATAACCGCGGCAATAATAAGCGTGCCAATGGCGACTATCGATGGTGGTGAAACAAGCTCAGCTTGAACGGCTAGCGGGGTAGGCGAGAGCATCGTGGACAAGGAAGAAAGGAAAAAGAAGCAAATGGCAAAAGCATCATGAGCAAAATATTTACTAATATATCTCTGTGTACAAGCCACCGAACAATAAAATGCGGACTCATGTTCAAAAAATAAGAAGAAAAGGGAGAGGGCACAACAAGGCTCATAAAGATCCTATATTTCGGCGCCAGGAGTCACAGCTCTAACAGCAGCAGAAGCAGGATCACCTAACTCAATGGCCGCAAAGATAGGGCCGGCCAGATCCTTCCGACTTCAGCAAGGGCACGAAAGCGATCGACATCTCGCTTTTCCCTAGATCATGGATGGATTCAAAGGATGCCTTGCTGGTGGGAATGTTGCCAGGCACGAGTCATTGAAGGTATCTGGCAAAAGATCTCGAATGCAGCTCCGGGCTTTGGAGAATAGAAGACTGCATTGACTTGCGACCTTCATTGGCCCCTTGCCCCATGCCTTATCACAAAGAGTCGGAAACCATCTTAGCTGCTTGTGTAAAGAAAGGTTGGCATCCCGAAGGCTCATGCACAACCGTTCTGCCCAGTCTACTTCTCCTTGCAACTACTTTTTCTCAGACTGTTTTCGAGAGAGGTTGACCTGGAGACTGTGATTGGTCTGTTCCGGTCGGGTTTTCTTCTCCTCCTACTTTTGCTTGCGCTTTTGAAGATGACGCTCCAACCTTGTTAGTCTCTTGCACTTGTTCGACAAGTCCTGCCTCAACTCCTCGAGTTTGAATTTCAGCCATTCATTCTCTTCCCTATGGTTGCGAGTGCGATCCAAACTCTCCAAAGCAACCTCCTCCTGATCATCCACGATAAAGTTTGCAAGTTGAGAAGTGACCTGATGACGCAAAAACAACATTAAGAAAAGAGAGAGAATGGAGGCAAGAGATGGGCGGAAAATGAGCAGTTCAACTTCGCAGAAGAAGGATGATAGGCATTTGACAACCTGCCCGACGACATCATCTTGGCTCCCTTCCATAGCCAGTTGAGACAAGGAAGGGACGATATTCTTAGGGTTGGAAAATTTGGGAGACTTCCCGAGAGCCTCGGAGGGAGCGGCCAGGTCCTCATTTGAGCAGTAGGGCCGATTGTAATATTCAGAAGAGAGTCACCACCTACCGGAAGGTCCGTGTGGCCAGACAGGTCGGCAACTGGGACCCTCAAATCAACGTCAGCCTGGACCGAAGAATCTGAAAAGGCACTCATCGGTCTCTCAAGGATCTCAATAATGGGAGGGACTGACCTCCTATGCAACCTTCTACGCCCGCATGAGGACAGGAGGAAGCTTCCCTTCCCTCACCGGCCTCCTCCCAAGAGAGGTCCTCTGCAGCCGAGTAAGACAAGGAAGGGGAGAGACCCAAGAAGTAGAATGCTGCCCCTCTCGGGGAGCAGAAGATATAAAAATATTCTCAAGGAAAATGCCCATGTCAACCTTAGACCCGAGCACATCACCAATCATCGCGGAAGAGGGCACCGTGGGAGGATTGACCACCTGTCCAACCGCCACAAGCATGGCAAAGGCGACCTCGGTAATCAAATGACCAGACTCCAAAAAAGTAGCCTCCCACTCCAAGGGGTCCTAAGCCCCGAGAAGAGGTCTGTCCTCGGCAGGGACCTCCTCCCTACGAGATTTCTT
This sequence comes from Juglans regia, assembly GCF_001411555.2. Taxonomy (NCBI): domain Eukaryota; kingdom Viridiplantae; phylum Streptophyta; class Magnoliopsida; order Fagales; family Juglandaceae; genus Juglans; species Juglans regia. Next base: position 13,500,912 of record NC_049906.1, on the reverse strand, counting down.
CCTTCTGACTAAGATAGGAAGGTCCGAGGTGCGCTTCTGGAGTGGGGTGACCTACGGTTGCGCAGTCAGCAACCTATCACCAGAAGGAAGGTGCCCCAGGGGAGACAAGGAACTCTCCAGACTTTCCTTGGAAAGGAGAACCTCGGAGCAGACGCCATCAGGATGTTTTTGCATCCACTCCCGCACGATCGCAAGGCGCTTTGGTTCGTAAGGAATGGCTATCGGATGCACGGCCTTATCCTCTGAAACTGTTCCCCAATCTGTCCGTATTGGGAACTCTCGGCGACCCACTTGGCCCATCAAGAACTCCCAATAGTGGCCCGAGACAAAGAAAAACTTAGGGGACCAGTCTTTTACCTTGTGATACCGTTGTTCCAAAGTAACCAAAGCATGCAATGCCTTGAAAATGCACACATTGCCTTTCAAGCGAAGCACCCTGTGCGCAAGTAGAAACTCGTGACTAGAAATACAGCATCCTCTTGGTAGGATTCCAACAACGCCCATTGCTAGATAATGCTGCAATAGATCAATAACCTCTAGGCATTTGGATGCAGTTGTGAAGGGGCCAATCCCAGGAGGTCCAGAAGTTCGCAGATGGGCCGAGGAAAGGGCAATCTCAAGCCACACAAAAACATGGAAGGATATAGGGCTACTTTGTTGGAATGGCCCTCGGAGTCAACGGCACCCTCACCTGGGCCTGGGACTTCAAAGGCGACAATTTCTGGCACTCTATATTTGGAGGCCAATGAGGCCAATATGGATTTATCAGTGGAAGAGCACCACCCACTCCCTAAAAACGTTGGACCAACATCAGCAGAGGTGCTGGGTTGAACGTGCTTTTCAGGGGCAATTACTATTAAAGTACGAAGAAATGAAGAAACTAATTGGAAAGAATGAGAGTCGGAAAGGCAAGAACAGCAGGACAATTGTAGAGGAATGAAAAGCAAGACGGGACCCACTCCACATTTTATAAAAAAAGGCAACAGGCGGGCTTGCACAAACCATCACAACTAGGGTACATGCCGCCTGACACCTCTTCATAAATGAGCCTAAGAAGAGTGATGAAAAGATGAGCCCATCACGAGGGAATGTTATCAAAAGCAACCGACTCAGAAGCCCCCTTCGGACAACTAGAAGTCTAAAAATAGTGTCCGGCCTCGGGAAGAGGGTGAGGCGATTCATAGTAAAATTTCCACAGTACTCATCCGATGAGAATTAGCAGGGTAACTGTATAGGGGATTTCCTCCCCTACTCGAGGCCCAGGAGGCCTAGTCAAGTCCAGCCTAAGACAAAAGGGTGAAGACCCGACCTACTAAGAAGAACTCCCTGTACACGACCTGGGGAAAGGGACGGTGCAACAGGAGATGAGACTCGTCAGGACTCGATGGTCTGAGATCCCTCGGATAATCATCAAGTGTCCACCCACTTAGCAGGCACAACATGCGGAGGATCGTCGATCTATTGACAAGGAAAGCATGGACGGACAAGGGAAGAGCGAACTAAGGGGAGAAGATTGGAGAACCACACCGCATTTAATGGCCTTGCCGCCCGGGCGGCACACCACATTAATGAATCTGTTGCAGGACCACGCCATATTTAAAGAATCTGACAGAATGAATAATACGAGGACTCCAAATTCCATGGCGACAAACCTAATTTGCTAATCGAATTTATAGTATAAATAGCTGATCCCAAGTACGATAATTCTTTTTTGGTTCTTAAGTTTCCTTATTTATTTACTACATTCCAAAAACATTTACTTACTTTGGCATCGGAGGCTCCCCGATCCCTAGGCCTCTCTCTCAAGCCGCATTTATCTTTCTCTTTGCAGGCCCTATTATAAAGACCTGCATTATTCGAAGCCTGGCCCAAAGGTGTGCAAAACACAACATTAACATTATTCAATCCACCCAACTTGGGCATCTCGCCTTTTTGTATCTGGACCTTTGTTGCTAGGTTAGGCACATGAAGAGATGTTTCCCAACTTGATTTCTAGGTTTATATCTCTTGTACGTACGGCTAGGTCACCCTTTTTGCTTTTATTTTCATTCGCTTTCCCACTTCGTTGTAATTTACTCGGGCATGTAGCTTAATTCTTCAGGTTCGCTAGTCATTTTTATAAATTATATGATATCTTTTAGTTGGATCTTGTTGAGTTGGATCTTGTCTATGTAAGAAACTATTGTTCGGTCTTCTTCTTCTTTGTTAGACATATGCCCTATCAGGTGTTCGGCCTGGTTGTACTTGATGTGGGCCTTTTGACCAGCCTAAATGCTTCAAGCCCATTTCTCAAGTACTGCCAGCTTTAGTGACAACACTTGGGACCCCAACAAAGTCTTTATATCCCGTGGAGTAAAGATAGAAAGGCCAACTACTCGTGAATGGATTAGGATTTGAAAGGAAGTTTGCATGGGTTGGGTATTGCTTTTTATAGTGAATATATAATCAGAAGTGCATGCATGCTGTACATTGGTGAGGGCCTTGCAACAAGCAGATGGATTGCATGCATGCAAGGCTAGCCCGACCCTCCTCTCTCTGATGCCAATAAGAGCTGGTGGGCATGGTCCTTACAAATGATATATAGTTTCACAGAGAGAGAAAAGAACTCTTAGATGTCAAGGTATTTTCAAGTATTTTGAAAATATTTTATTATTATTTTTTATTTTTTATTATTTTTTACTTATTTTTTATTATTATTCACTATTATTTAATATTCTATCATTACTTTTTCATTACTTTTTTACTATTATTCACAGAATATCTCACTATCCAAACATAATAAGGCCTAGGTAGAAGAAGTCCTCCCAAAAATATTATAAGTAGAATTTTCTAAGAGAAAACAAAAAGTCATAATTAAAAAAAATTGAATAAATCAATAAAAAAATATTAAAAGTATCAAATAGTTTTTATATAATTGGTTATCTTTTTGGATGATCATATTTTTCTTTTCTTTTGAAAACTCAACTTTTATTGAACTTTTCTTGCTTTATAGTTTTTTTTTTTTTTTAATCTTTTGGCTCACCATCAAAACTTTTATTTACATATTAAGTATTTAATTTATAAAGATGTTAGTGATGCTCTTAATTACCAAAAACGTACTCATTGGCATGAGGTTTTTTTTTTTTTTTTTGGCTTGGGGGTTCTTGAGTCTTTTTGATTATATTTCTAACAATATATGTTAATATTGGAATTTAATTTCTTTTTTTTAGAATTCTGTTTGTTTGAGTTCACTTGATGATGACGAAACTCTCTCTCTTATCCATTTCCTTTCCATTTCTAGTATTGGTACTGAGACATGAAGTGATATTCTCATCTTATCTCCGCATAATAATTATTTCACATAATCTCATTCGACACTTACCTTTTATTGTTGTTAGTTTAATATACAATATGGAATTTATAAAGAGCAAAATCTACTTTTTAGTGTTTATAAAAGGTTTTAATATAATTATTTGAAGAGACAAGGGCCCATTTTTTTTTTTTTTACAAATGCGTGGGTTTGTAGGACTTTATTTACAATAATGAATATCATTGATTTTGAGAATCTAAAGCACATGTTATAACACTAATTTTGATAAAATTCTTTCTAAACCGATAATTTTTCAATAAAGATTAAGTCATTTATTAATTAAGAAGGTGGTATAAAATCTTAATTAGGTAATTCTACTTTGCAAAATGATAGGAGTGAATTTTAATTAAAAATGTAATGTACAAATTAAAATTAAAATAAATTTATTAAATTTTACTTTTTAAAATAAAAAAAAAGCCTCACTCAAAATTTTGCCTTAGGCCCTACAACCTATTGAGTCGACCCTGGGTATGATTACTGCAACAATGTTGCCTTGACCTTGTTAGGTTGTGTGTGGAGCTTGGTTTGAGAGTTGAAAAGTGTTAGGCAGATTGTTTGCTCGACTGTTGCTTGACTTGGGCTCGAGTGAAGCTTGGGCAGAAAGCTCACTCAAGGGGCGCTCGAGAGTTGGCTCAAGTGAAGCTCAAACAAAGAGTTTACATGACAATGGGCTCAAGCAAAGTAAAACCAAAGTGTTCGCTTAAGGGTTGGCTCGAGTAAATGCTGCATAGATGGTTCGGTTGCTGCGTGATTGACACTTTACTCGAGCGAAGAACCCTAATTTTGTCGACGGTTTAGGTTTCTACACCTGGGCCTATATATAGTTATGTTTAAAGTTTGAAATGGTATCATATTGAAAGAGGGAGAGGCAAGAGGCATTTGAGAGTAAGGGAGAGAAAAAAAAGGCCTATAGAGAGAGTTGAGATAGCGTGAGTAGAGTGAAGCTCTTATAACTCACTGTGTGTTTTAATCTCATGTAAATAAAACCCTCTGCAACTCTATAGATATAGACAAGTTGTTGATCCATGTAAGTCTTGTGTCATATGATTGTGTGTGTGCTTGATTCCTGTGTTTCTGCATTTATTTTACTGTCAATGCAAACATTACATATTCCTTTTAAAAAGAGTGAGTAAATATGAAATCAACATGAAAAAACTAATTTTTTAATGGTGAACTACACTCTTTTTCAAAAAGAGTATGTGGCATTTATACAACTCATAACTGTATCTAACATTAATCCTAGTACCCATATCACTTCGTAAGTTTTCATTTGGTAGGTTTGGAGTTTAGATGCAAGAGAAACTCTCATAATCGAGCAAACATGTTCTGTAATTAAGAGACTCTAAAATGTCAAGTGGTTCAACTCTCTCATGTTTGAAATAAAAGATATGTGAATAATTATTTAATTAACTTGTTTGTCAAGCTTCTTAAGGGTTGGCATGTTTGGCGTTGTGGAGACAAAGGGTTCAAGCTATATATATTTGTACTCCGCTGCCGTTTAAGCAATATTGATGGATTTTCCACATACTCTCAAGTTCACCAAAGAACTACCACGAGACCAAGTTTCATATATAATTGCAACTCGAGTTGAAAGCTGACCAAAACACTACCAAAAGTAATTAAACTGATTATAAACAAACTACTTAGTGCTTGTTTGTTTGGGTTTGAATTTGAAAGTTATGAACTCTTCTAAAGAAAAATTAATATGTTTGGTAAATTTATAATAAGTGCTTTAAGAACTTAAAAAAAAAACTGAAATTCCTTTTTTCAAAGGCATCAAATTGAAAATTTTATTGACAAGCTCATGTAAATAACATAATCTGTTTTAGAACGAGTTATGCTACATACAATCACTTTTGCATACTTTTTGTGTATTCTACTGATGTGATTAGCCAAATGAATTATTTTATATTAAAAAAAGTGACGTAGCCAATTAATCACATTAGTAGACTGTGTAAAGAGTACACAAAAGTGACTGCACATAGAATTTTTGTTTAGTAAAACTCTACTATTAAAAATTTTACTATAAAAAATTATATTTCCTACTGCAATCTCAAAACAAACACTTAACAAATTACCTCATAAAGTAAAGCTTAGGTGCATACTTACATATGGTGTATATATATTTTTAAAATTTCAAACTTTATAACAGGAAAAAAAAAAAAAAAAAAGACTATCATGAAATTTCGTAATTTTATTCATTATTTTTACAATTAGATTCATTAAGGAGTAATTTCCCATAAACAATCACTTTTACAATTTTTTTTCATAACCCTCTTTACGCAAAATTTGAAATTAAAATTAAATAAAAAGAATAAAAAAAAGTAGTATTATTAATAAAGAGGTAATGACGGGTCATAAAATGAGTTTGTATAATAATTACCTCCACAACAAATATTTTAAGTCTTAAGTAAATAGATCTACGGGACTTCATTAATCTAATTTATTCATTATTTTTTTTTTTTTATAAATTTTAAAAATTACATGGATAAAGTTATCTCAGCTCATCTCAACTCATCTCACTACTATTCATTACTAATCAACAACTTTAACTCATAATTCACTACTATTCACAACTCATCTCATTACTATTCACAATCCATCTCAACTCATCTCAGCTCGTCTCAAGTCATCTTCAAATCCAAACATCTCCTTAATCTTATCAGGACTTACAGTTGATTCGTTGAAGTCCATGGTCAGGTACGCACGTGCAGGAACAAATAATTGTTTTATTAGCTCTTTTACCAAGTGAAACTTACTTTTTTTTTTTTTTTTTTTTTTTTTTTATGGAACATTTTAGATTTTCTAGACATAAGAGAATCTTCTCTGTACAATTTAAATATATAAATATATATGTATTATATATTTTAAAAAATATAACGAGGGCTGTTAGGTGGAGGTTCAAGCATCTGTAATTCACAGAGAATACCTACTGTTTCACCTACACTTGCTTTTGCAAATTCCTTGTTGGATAATTACTTTGGGATATAGAATTGAAGTTATTGTAGAGCAAGTTGGATTGGGGATAAAATTCACCTGGATGGGTATTCTATGATTTTTTGATAATATTAAGAATAATATTAGATACAATTTTTGAGTATACAAATTTCGTATATTATTAAAAAATGAGTTTTTTTTTTTTTATGCGGATCGACCTGCTTTTTTATCACCGGGCGTGTTTCTTCATCACGGCGACGCCAAGTTCAATTTTTTTGCAAAGTCTTTCAATTTTTTTTACCTATACTTTCGATTGTATATATTCATTCTTGTTCTGTTGGTATATTAAGGCTTTGATTTCATTGGATTAGATAGGTGTGCCAGTTTGCTTTGAGGTTGTTGGGGGAGATACTGCCATCCATGGAGATGAAATTGTGTGAATCGAAATCTGTGTCTGAGATAGTCCATATAAGAAGAACATGGAGATGAAAAACTTTCAACTGAGGCAAAGTCAATGTTGATCCAGAAAAGATTACCAGCTAACCCAAATTCCTTTCATGCCTCCCTTTCTCATTGAAAAAATATGGTAACTTTCTTGCCTCGGAGGAAGAACGTACGGAGAATTTGAAAATTAATGATTTGGGTATTTTATTTCTAAACGCACGTATAACTAAAAAAAATAAAAGAAAGAAAGTCACATCACGTTTCGTGTGGTGTATGTGGAGACTTGGGTAGATGTGTAGAAGCACTCTTTTCAAAATATAGGTCGTGGGTTCGACTCCCTCCCTGACTAAAAAAAAAAAAAAATAGATTGTTTGGAAAATCTACATATTAATAATATATGTTCTGAATCTGACTCATGTGGCATCTTTGATTGTTGATTTTTGTTGTTGTTGTGATAGCACGTTACAACTAATCTTCTTCTTCAATATATATATATATATATATATATATGCATTGGAATGAGTGACATCTTTTGATATTGTGTTTTTATTTAGGACAATGCAAGAGTGCACATCAACGTGCACTCTAAATATGTATTCTAGTGTAAATGTTTTTTTTTTTTTAAGTATTTTTTATACATATTTAATTATTAAAATAAATATAAATTTATTAATAGTCAATTCTTCAACAATTAAGAAAAAAAATTAAAATATATGAGTGTACTCATTTGATGGACACATTTGAGAATCATACTAACATTTTCTTTCTATTTATTTATTTATTTAGCAATTTGTTATATTTAAACTTTCCCTAAGATCTTATTTGAATAGTGAGATGAGATAAGATGATTTTAGATAAAAATTAAAAGTTAAATAAAATATTGTTAGAATATTATTTTTTAATATTATTATTGTTTTAAAATTTGAAAATATTAAATTGTTTATTATATTTTATTTAAAAATTTAAGAAAATTGTAATAATGAAATGAGATGAAACTGTTTCTAGATCTAAATGGACCTAAATCATGCTATATAAAGTAAGGTAGCGACAACGATTCAAATTTCCTAAAAATTTTATTTCACATATATATATTTAGTTGAAAAGGGAGATTAGAGGGTGTTAAGCATTATACTCTATCCACTGTAAAGCCATTCAAAGCATAGACAGCGAGGAGCCGCAAGTATGTCCTCGAGACAAACTTGAACCATAATTTTGTTAAGGCATTGTTTATTTTAAAAATCATTTTAACTCATCTTATTTTATTTAATTATTATAATTTTTTAAAATTTTAAACAAAACATAAAAATACAATATGAATTTTTTAAATTTTAAAATAAAAATAATATTTTAATTTCATTTCACTGTCCAAATCAGACCAGTCGGACCAAATGGTACAACATTGATAAGTTTTTACTTAATATTGCGTCGTCGATGAAGACTTGAATGAAACCTCTTCAACTAATCTAGCATTCTTGATGGTGCGTTTCGTCAATAATTTTGATTCAAAATAAGAATGACTCCTTAAAAGTAAATCTTTATAAATTGATATAGCTTAACGTTAGATTATAAAATTATTTTTATTATAAAGTAAATCTAACGTATTATATAAAATTAATATATATTAATTTGTATATTTATTTTTTGAGATCTCTTTATTACTGTAGTAGTTCTTATCTCTCCATTAAGTTAAGTGCTGGCCTTTAATTTGAAACAAATCTGCAGAATGTAATTATAGCTTATATGACTGGTTTCTGGCTCACACGTTACAATTTATAGATAATCAACATCTTTTACAGCAAAGACTCCCTCAAGGCCTGATGAAAAACCATAGAGAAAAGCAAGTTTGATGGCATTTTGAAGAGAGAGAGAAGGATGCATAATTTGACAAGTGTATTTAACATAGTATGATGTGGCATTGATTTGATATAAAATATTTTAAGTATAAAATAATTATATAAAAATAAACTTATAAATTGATATAATTTAATAAGATACGTCCGATTATAAAATTATTTTTATTATAAAATAAATTTTATAAATTTTATAAAATTAAATATATTTATAAACTTAATATTATATAATGATATTAATTTAATTAAATAATTATATAAAAATAAACTTATAAATTGTTATAATTTAATAAGATACGTCAGATTATAAAATTATTTTTATTATAAAATAAATTTAATAAATTTTATAAAATTAAATATATTTATAAACTTAATATTATATAATGATATTAATTTAATTACACACGTTGGTTCATTGGCCATGCCCATAGCCCGATAGTCTCTGAAAAGCTACAACTGACAGTTTGGTGGTCGTGGTTGTGGTCGTGGCATGACAGCCGAGCACTCGGACAGTTAACAGATAGATAATTGGACTGCACAACAGATCAGTATCCCTCTCTGTCTCTCTGTCTCGCCCTGCACCCCTGCTTCTATTTTTAAACTCTCTCATTGCACACTCGTTTGTCCGATCCAAGCTCAATCCCAGATGGAACCTAATCATCCTTGTTCCTGATTACTTCTTCCAAACCTAATCGAATCTCTTCCCGAAATAAACTCATCTAACAGCTAGGCTAGAGCCTAAATTCTTACATCACCAGTTGTATCCATTTTTATTTTTGAAGTTTCTCTCTTTGCAGCGATCATTTCTCTCTCGGACATTTTATCAAACTGATAATACACACTAGGCTCCGATTTGCAGAGCGATTGTGATATATAGGTGTGGGGGGTGCGTGGTTCTGTGTTTCTGAGAGAGAAAAATGAGTTTCAGGGATGAGAGCGACGATGGGAAGGATCTTAGGAAGCCGTTCCTGCACACTGGTAGCTGGTACCGTATGGGGTCGAGGCAGTCCAGTATGTTGGGCTCATCCCAGGTCATTCGTGACAGCTCCATCTCTGTCGTCGCCTGTGTTTTGATCGTCGCTTTGGGCCCAATCCAGTTCGGTTTCACTGTAAGTAATTTTTTTTTTTTTTTTTTTTTTAAAGTCGATCTTCCTCTGCCATTCTCGTTCTTGTTTGCTATTTTCAGAACCTACTGTTTTTCTATTTTTTCCTTCCTCGAGCAACAAAATAAGCTCAGTTAAGCTTTCTGTGATTGCTGGAGTCAGATGTTAATATTAGGAAACCAAACGAAGTAATGTACCCAAGCGTCATTGGTTTCTTTCGCTTATTCCCTAGCTTTTTTGGAAACCAAACAGAGAATTTATGTTCTACTTATTGTGCAGTCTGGGTATTCATCCCCTACGCAATCAGCAATCACTGAGGATCTTGGACTTACGGTTTCGGAGGTGTGAATCTCTACTGCCTTCACGTCGTTTGGGTTTTTGTTTTCATAAGTTTCTAATCGTGTTCTTGGTCCAGTTTTCTATATTCGGCTCTCTGTCCAATGTGGGAGCAATGGTTGGGGCAATAGCAAGCGGTCAGATTGCAGAGTATATTGGGCGAAAAGGGGTGGGACTGGTTCCTTCATTGTTTCATTTAGCGTATTATACATTGCGTTAATTATTTGCTTGTTTTGGTTTTAATGACGAGTATTTCATGATTGTGATAAATTGCAGTCTCTAATGATTGCCGCTATTCCTAATATTATCGGGTGGCTTGCCATATCATTTGCGAGAGTAAGTTAATAATGATTGTCTAGTCTTGGTTTTGACTATAGGCATATGGAAAGTGTTGGGTAATGCATGTCGTTTTCTATGAAAAGTTCACAACTGCTTTGTGCAGGATGCTTCATTTCTCTACATGGGAAGGCTGCTGGAAGGATTTGGTGTAGGAATAATATCTTATACGGTAATGTTCGGCTTCATCTTTGTTCTTCTAGTATGGTATTTTGTGAAAGATGAATTCATAAGGTAATTGACTTCGTTGATTATCTTAGGTCCCCGTATACATAGCTGAGATAGCACCTCAAAACTTGAGGGGGGCTCTGGGTTCAGTGAACCAGGTTAGCTGTGTTTGCTGGTTTACTCTTACCATGGTGGTGTCAATCATACAACATGAGACTTCAATCACTGGCCACTTCAGGTTTTAATTTCTTTTTAACCCTTTCATTTTGTGTCTGTAGCTCTCAGTCACCATTGGAATAATGCTGGCTTATCTGCTGGGACTTTTCGTCCAATGGAGAATACTAGCAGTTTTGGGTAATCATCTGAAAAATTCACTCTGGTGGTCACAGTTTTCCTCTCATTCTCTTCATATTTCTCCTCATATAAATGAATCCACACTTGTTTGCAAGTGTTAAAATTTGATGATTTTGTTTTAATTAGAAGCTTAGTAGGTATGGAACTTGCTTTCCTCAATGACTCTCAAAGTTTTCAGCCTGCAACATTCAGGAAGATCATGTCTTTATTAAAAAGTTTATTTATTTTTTTCACTTTTATCATACTTTTGGTTATGAAGTGTTCAAGTCATATCATTACTTTTCTCTCAATGAAAAAGTGGAATTCGTTCCAATGGTCAGTTTGGAATTAAAATTTGAACGTATTTCTAACTTAGCAACATTCAATGTCTAGTTGTTCTATACCTGTTTCAGTTATTGATCGTGTACTCTTTTATAGTTTTTATTTTCATGTAGTGTGATAATCTAGTTGTATTCTTAGTAGCTAGTCTTATTATTTGAATAACTTTACCACTTTTATCTTTTTCCAAAAAAGCTTCTGGGCCAAAGTCCTGAATTGGAAGACTATATTAAAACATAGAGAACTCAAATCAATAGACAAAAACACAAAACTTCTAAAAGTTGAGGCCTTTCCCCACAAATACTGGAGACTTCAGGGTGCTGTTTTTTGGTTGTTCTGCAAGTGCTTGTACAATCTTTGAACGACTTCTTGCACTTCTTTGTTTGATCAATTCAGATCAATTTATATGTTAGAAGTTAATTTCACTCATATATAGGAGTACGAAAAATGTGAATCAGATGTAATTGAATGAAAGGTGTCATATGTTAAAAAGAATCTTGGGAATGATAGAACATTGTGACTCTCTGTTGCAGGTATACTGCCATGTACAATATTAATACCTGGTCTTTTTTTCATCCCAGAATCCCCTAGATGGCTGGTAATTTTTTTATTTTTAAAATCGGTTCTAGTCATAAATGGATGTATTATTATAGTTTCTTGATGTGTGCTTTCTTTTCTTAATCCAGGCAAAAATGGGTATGACAGAAGAATTTGAAACTTCTTTGCAAGTTCTCCGTGGCTTTGATACTGATATTTCCAGTGAAGTAAATGACATCAAGGTAATACTAGTCTACAAGTTATACTTGTTTAATGGTTTAACTTTATTCTTTAATATTCAAAGTGATCTATCCCTTCCAGATGGAACTCTTGAACTATATAGGTAATAATCCATGTCTCTGGGAATCCCCTATTTAAACAATAGCCAAATATGAAATTTGCAGAGATCTGTAGCATCAACGAGTAGAAGGTCCACTATCCGGTTTGCAGAACTCAAACAAAGAAGATATTGGCTTCCTCTGATGGTACTAATTGCTTTTCCGCACAGATTTGGTTTTCCATTGGTCATTGTTGTGGCTTCAACCTAGTTGTTTTTTGGCCAATTGATATCGTGCAGATTGGAATTGGATTACTTCTTCTGCAACAGCTTAGTGGAATCAATGGTGTCCTGTTCTATTCCAGTACCATCTTTCAATCTGCTGGTAAGCATGCACTCATTTCCGCATCTTGCATTGAAGCATTTCATAGGAGTGGTGCCCTCGAATCAAGTTAGTCGTAAATCACTGTATTTTTCTTGTTTTAACCTGACCGGTAGGACCTCTCTCTCTCTCTCTCTCTCTCTCTATACCAAAAAATTGTCGGATCAGTTTGCTGGTGAAAATGTTAATTGGGGGCCTTGCATCTTCAGTATCTCTACACAGTACCTAAATGAACTGCTAATTGCATCAAGCAGCTTTTTTCCATATCAAATCCTTTCCGCAATAAGTAATCGGCTTTCTAGGATCCATGTATGATTTCCATAATATAATACATCCTGAAACAGCCCAGAATTTATCAATGTTCTTGTATTCGCCATTAACGTTGGTTTAAACTAAATAAAGGTTACTTCTCCAATTTAGTAGAACTCTTGTATCAGCTTAATGCTCTACTATCTTATTGGTTTCCATAATTTTCTGCAGGGGTTACATCAAGCAATGTGGCTACGTTTGGACTTGGTGCCGTTCAGGTACAGATTATAGTTAAAGTCAAGTATATGCATATAAATTCTATCGGGGGAAAATGCAGTTTCCACTCTCTAACTAACCTGTCTTGCAATAAGCACCATAAATTACCAAAAATGACACATTGTACCCTTGTTAAATTTTGGCCATCAAGATTGTGCCACAGTTAACCTATTTTTCATCCGTCTTAACACTCAAAATTGGATGAGGGTGCTATTTGGAAGTTGGCGATTGTTATGGGGTGTAATTTTTCAATTTTTTGAAGTTTAGAGTGCACATTGTAAACTGTCTATTAGTTTTTCTGATAAGTAAAAACTGTATTAGTTAGTGGGTGGAAAGTGTATTTTTCCTATTCTATAAAGTTATTCTCCTGATCTCTAATGTTCTCAAACCATGTGCACATACAATCCGTATGCCATCCAGGTCATTGCCACTGGAGTGACTACATGGTTGGTGGACAAATCAGGCCGTCGGCTTCTTCTTATTGTGAGTTTGAGCATTTCTCTCATTGTTTATTCATTGTTAATCATCTACATAGAGGAGGAAAGTATACTTTTTTTAATGTTTTGTTGCAGGTTTCTTCCTCTGGAATGACCATTAGCCTCCTAATTGTTGCAGTGTCATTCTTTGTGAGGGTAATAATACAGTGGATTTTGTAGAATTGGAATTTTTTTAGGAATCGCATGCATGTGAAAAGTTTGAAGAAAATTGTTTCCATATGTGTAATGATCTCAGGATTTCGTGTCGTCTGATTCTACTTTATACAATGTAATGAGCATCACGTCAGTGGTTGGAGTTGTGGTATGTCTTTACTTCATGTTGTTATATGATGAATCTTAATGCCATCATTTCTTTCATCAGTCTAACCAATTATTTCTTTCAGGCAATGGTAGTTACCTTCTCTCTGGGAGTTGGAGCCATTCCGTGGCTTATAATGTCAGAGGTATCACCATTTACATTACAGTACATTTTCCTACAGTTAATGGAAGCAACTTAGGTTGCGTTTGGATGTTGAGCTGAGCTGAACTCTTTATGAATAGTAGTGAGTTGAGTAGGTGGAGTGAGTTATGTGGGGCCTATCTAAAATGAGTTTAGATGTGATTGGATGTTAAGATAAGTTTATTAATTTGAGAGTTTGGTGTTTAGATATTAGACTTAGCGTAAAATTAGATTGAACTAAGTTGATCTCAGCTAAGTCTTGCAACCAAAAGGGGCCTTAGACTTGTTCATTTGAGACCATGTGATCTCTTCTTGTCAAAAGAAAATATGGGCCCATGTAACTTGCTACAGTTAATGTTATGGCTAATTTATTTTATAATTTGTTAATGCAGATCCTTCCAGTCAATATTAAGGGCCTTGCTGGTAGTGTAGCAACACTTGGCAACTGGTTCATGGCCTGGGTGGTTACGTTGACTGCAAACATGCTCTTAGAATGGAGTGGTGCAGGTTTGCCTCTCTCTCCTACCTAAGGAAAAACATAACAACAAACAAAAAACCTTCTCCCCCCTCCATCCAACTAAACGGGCTATTAGGAGTTGCCCTAGATTATCTGATACTCAGGTTTAATGGGTGGGATTGTGTACCAAGCAGTAGCGGAGCACGTTTTGTTCAGAGGGTGCAATTCCACATACTGAACTTCTAAAAAGTTGTTAGTTATATGATTTTTAAAAACATTTTAACAATTTTTTAATTAGATTGTCGTATCAATTTTGAGCGAAAGAGTGTCGTTATCAATTTATTTTTAATTATTATAATTAGAGTCTGCACCCACTGAAGTATAATCCTGGCTTTGCCATGGTATGAAGGGTTTAATTTACAGTGGTTGGTCCGAAGGACCTGGCAGCTTGGTGAGGTTCCACATCATTTGGGAAAAAGAAAAAGAAAAAGAAAATAAGCAGGTTAACAGTGCATTTCACTGCATAATAAAAATGTAGATCAATCACCAACATTAACCCACAGATGGAATTGTTATCCATTCACTTTTAACATGTTTCTTTTTTTACTGTTACTTTTTATTGTGTTTTAACTGATTTAGGCCGTCTCTGTTATCAACAGCAACCTTCACCATTTACATGTTCTTGTGTGCTTTCACTGTGGCATTTGTTGTCGTTTGGGTCCCTGAAACCAAAGGGAGAACTCTGGAAGAAATTCAATCGTCCTTCAGATAAGATTTTTCTTTTGTTTTTGTTCTCTCTTCCCTCTTTGTTAGAAGAAGCAAATCACTGCCATTCTGATTTTGCAATGCCCCCCCACAGATTCTGTGAAATGCAAACTTGTATAATGTATATCCTTCCATTATTACTATTATCGTTGTTGCTGCTGCATAAACACAGCTTTTTCAGCAAGAACTGTTCCTTGGCTTGTATTGCTGCTAGCATGCAACCTGCCTCCATAATTTCCGCTGTATCTGTGTTCAACAGTGGCCTCATTTAATTGTTTAATTCATTCAGAAGACAAGTTTTACAAGCAAAATAGCATTCACTTGTATTGAGACAAAGTGCATACACGAATAGATTGCTAGAAAGTAAGACACATCTTATGCATCTAAGAGAAGTAGGTCAAGTTTATATGAATTCAAATGATTATATGCATCTAGAAAGTAAGACACACAGGGTGGGGTGTGTGCAGTAAATAGTGGCTGATGAGAAGAATTATTCAAATGATTAAACATACTTCTTTCCATCAATTGAAGCTTTTGAGATAAGTGATTATTTCATATGGTATCAGATCAAAGGTCTTGAATTCAAATCTTGATTCTATACTTTACTCTATTTAATTAAATATTCTATTTGTTGGACCCACTTATTAAGAAGGAGTTTGGCCCACACGTGCGGAGAATGAAATCAACATTTATTTCAAAAGGTTAAGTCAATGAAAAGAGATAAATTTAATAATTTATATTTATTTTATCAGATGACACTCACAAATAATTACACGAGATATGATGCAAAAAAGTCTTTGTTTTTCTTCGTCACTTCATAATTCATATTGTCAAATGTCTCCATCTATCTCTATAATCCAATTAATTGAAGCTACACTCCATTTTCTTTTCCGTTTATTAATTATTGCCTCTTGTTTCCATTCAGTCTCCTATTCTGTATCTTTCTTGTTGACATTCAAGTAACCATTAGAAGTCATGCCATTAATTAATTTAATATATTGTTATGAAATAAAAATTTTAGTGCTATAAAGCCACATCACCTGCTCCTTGTTTGTGTTGTTATATTATATATAAACTTGTAAAAAAAAAAAAAAAGCATACCTAATTAAATTATGTATTTATTTAAAATTATGTTTAAAATTAGACTATTGATTTAATTCAATTTTTAGATATTTTTCAATTTTCAATTTTATGTTATTTAATTTTAAGGACTAAATACTAAAACAGTCTCTATGGTTTTACCATTTAGACAGATTGATTTAATTTTTGAACTTTTAATTCAACGTGATATCAATCTTAATCGAATCGATTATTAGATAACATCCTATTAATTTAATTGATTGTTAAAAGTGCTTAGCAGACATGTCGCAAGTGACAAAACATATAAATTTAAGAACTAAAATGTTTATAATTAAAACAAAGACTGATAATAATCTAAAATTAGTTTAATTTTTTTTTTAAAATACTAAAATTGGTAGTGCGCGGGGCGGATGCGGAGGTGGGGCGGGGCGGGGCATGGTCCTGCTTTTGATCAGAGGAAGTGCCTATGGCCACCGCTGATCTGCTTCGGGTTGACGGTGGTCACCCATTTAGATCGGGGGAGGGTCCGATAGCGACGGCATGAGATGGGAGCCTTTTATGGGTCATGGTGGGCCATTCGTTTTCGGAATGAGTACAGAGACTCATGTGGGACTGTTTAAGGGGATTTTTATGTAAACGTATCAATCACATGGCCTTGTCCTTTTATGGAAGAGCGGGGGAGGGGAACTAATGAGCTAAGTTTACTCTTTTGAACAATTTGACAAACAGATGGCATGCATTCATATGTTGCTTAGGTCATTAAAGAAGAGATATTTATCAACCCCTATATAAAGAACCACGTGTGAGTAATCAGGGCTGCTTTACCCATGCATGGACTGTCTGGTAGCCCCCCTTTGATTTGCAGTATCGAATCTGCATTAAAATTTGATGCCATCAGGCTTTTGACTGGTAAGTAGGCATAAAAAATATTGAGTCTCTTCGCTCAACAAGACAAAGATTGCTTTCATTTGACGAAAAAAGTTAGTTGGACATTTTGTTTATTGGTACTAGTTTATGAGACAAAAAAATTAATTCTACAATTGTAAAATTAAAGAGAAGTAATGAGATAATTGAAAGATTCTAATATAAAACTAGCTTTTTAGGAGCTCTTTACTTCAAATTTATTTATGTTGTGTAAATGATCTACAAGACACCCTTTTATAAACATATGAGGATAAAAAATATGATAGGATGATACATGAATTAATAAGCTATATTATGAATTTAGGAATTTTAATAGTTGATGAATGAGCTAGAATTCTGATAGTTGGAATATAAATAATTATCCACCAAGTTTATGTATGCATTTATAACAATCTCTCTTGGATGGCTATATACAAAGAGCATGTCTCGTTAAAATATTTTCAAGGAAATACGTGATGTGAAAAAACCAATGGCGAAGGAAAAAAACTATAATATTCTTGTGTATCTTGGATTGTTTTAGGATTGCCTTGTTAAAGCCTATAAAGAAAAACTTAGTGGGAAAAAACTTAGCGAAGCAAAAAAAAAGTACAATCCATATGATTATTTTCTCTCTTTCATAAGTATATAGAGCTTGAATAGTTTATAATGAAAGATCGTTGAGTTGAAGTATTTCGATGTAACTATTGCAATTGATAATGCTTTAGTAAATAAATCTATCAAATTATCACTTGTTTATAATTTTTTAATATCAATATCACCGCTCTTTTAGAGCTCATGTGTATAAAAGCATTTAAAGAAATATAATTGGTTATATCATCTTTGATATAATCTCCCTTGATTTGTAAGATACAAGGAACATTATTTTCATATAATATTATCGGGCTATCTTTGATTGTGGATAATTACTGAAAAAAAATGTACAATCCATATGATTATTTTTAACCCTTCGTAAGTATATAGTGTTTCAATAGTTTATAATGAAAGATCCATAAATTGACGTATTTCATGTATATAAAAGCATTTGACAAAATATGGTTGATTTATGTGATACAAACAACATTATCTTTATATAATGTTGCTAGACTTTTTATTTTATTTTATTATTATTGTGGATAAATCACAATTTTTCCAAATGTATTGAGTATTGATCTTAACCAAATGTATTTATGGCTTGCTTCATGAATTGCAATAATATTAGTGGTTGGAAGAAGTAACAACTACTGTTCACTTGACAGATCTTCATAAAATAGTTGTACCACCATAAATTAATATGTATCTGTTTGTAATCTTCCTTCATGCATATCACAAAGGTAACCCTAGTCTGCAAGACCAATTAATTGAGAATTTAACTATTATGGATAAAATAATCTAATGTCAACTGTTCCACGAAGCTAGCATAAAATATGTTTGATCTCATTCCAATGCATTCGAGTTGGTGAAGAACTGTATATTGCTAGTAAGTTAATTGAAAATGCAATATCTGATTGTGTGGAATTTTTAAGATGAATCAAAGCATCAATTGCACTAAAATATGGTACTTTAAGATAAAGAATTTCTTCACCATCTTCTTGAGGACAAAATGGGTCATTTTTCACATCAAGTGATCGGACAACTATTGAAGTACTTAGAAGATGAGCTTTGTCTATGTAAAAGTGCTTGAACACTTTTTCTGTACATGTTGCTGATGGACAATAATTCCCTTTTGAAAAGTGGTCAATTTGCGGACCAAGACAAAATTTTATTTTTTCAAAGTTTTTCACTTCAAACTCATTTTATAAATAAGTTGTGGTTTTCATGAGTTCTTTTGGACTCGTAATAAGAGTTAAATCATTTGCATATATATCGCACAACAGCAAATCCAGAATCTGATTTTTTAATAAAAACACATGAGCAAATTTGATTATTTCAAAATTTTCTTTTATTAGATATTCACTGAGATGAATATACCACATGCCTCTGTATTACTTTTATCCATATAAATATCTTTATAGTTTGATATCAAGGTTTCAAAATCCGTTTCATTTCGGTGGAAATGACTGAAATTTTCTGTGCCGAAACAGTTACCACTACGACATAGGTAGGTATTCCGTCCCGGATAGAATACTGGGCCTTTAGGTGTATTTCGGTCCATTCCGACCGAAATGGACATTTCGGTCCGATATCCCAAGTGGTTTCTTATAGAGAAAACAGGCTTCCAAGGGCTGGTGCATTTCAAGTCTGGCATCATAGAACCTCCTAGATCTCGGAGACAAAACTAAAACGTTTATGAAACTACTCCTCGTGTTACCATTACAAAGAGCATTGTAACAAAGCGACCTAGACAACAAAGGTTGTCTATGTTGCGAGAATCCAAAGAAGTCAATTGCCATGTTTGCCAAAGATGCCAACCCATCATCTCTCTCGATAGAACATTGCCTTCTAGTAGAAATAGTAGAGTCCATGAGACTAACAAATGTAATATGTCCTCATGTATCTCAAATAAACAAGTTGTAGAGAGAGAGAGACAATGATGGGGAGGGCAAAGTTGAAACTGGAAAATAATTGTGGTAAACCAAACCTTGTAGGTTTGAATGCAACATTGTTATGGTATAGACTATTTGAATGACAACATTGCCATGGTACTTTGTACTATGCTGTACTTTTCCAAAAGGCACAACAAACTGAGATTAGCACGCAATGACAAAAAATTAGGGCTATGTGAGCTTAGCCACGAAGCCCAAACGATCATACTACTCCACTTAAATTTATTGTTTCTTTTCCAACTTTTTTGGTTTATACATGGAATGTGTCCTTCTTTATCATCTATCGTTATGATTTCTAAATTACAATATATGATATTTGAGTCCTCTAATTAATTGAGTTTTTCATCCAAGTTTGTATTGTTATTTTAGAATATAATTTTTCTATATATATAATTTATTTGTAAAACAATTATCCTGAAACGGTACACCGAAATATACCATTATAAAATTATTCTATTCTAGTACCTCAACCGAAACAGTCACCTGAATGGAATTCAAAACTTTGTTTGATATAAAAAATATTTTGAGATTTTGAATTGCATGTTTTAGGCATTTTATATCCTTCAGAAATTTTCATATATATATATATATATATATATTATATGCATATATATTATATATATATGTATATATATTATTATCTAGTGATCCATATAAATATGTTATAACAACATCCATTAAACACATATCTAAGCTTTCGGTGACTATCAAACTAGTAAGAAATCTGAATGTAATTGCATTAACTACATAGAAATATATTTCTTCATAATCAATACCATATTTCTACTAGAAAGCTTATGCAACAAGTCGTACTTTGAATATCACAATTTCATTTTTCTCATTACATTTACGTGCAAACCACTTATATCCAATGAACATCATATCTATAGGTATTTGGACTATAGATCCAAATATTTTATTCTTTGCTAGTCACATCAATTCTGCTTGAATTTCTTCTTTCCATTTTGGCCTATCATTCTGTGTCGTCATTCTTTGATGGATTTGAGTTTATTTTCATCATCACTTTTGGTGATATTTAGAGTAAATTTAAATCAAAATATGTTGTAGAAAATAATCTTATTTATTGAATAATTCTCTCATACTTACATAACGTATCAAGATCTCGTTATTTTTAAATACTTTCATCTTCAGGGTATAACTCTTCTAAAAATTTGCTTTAAGGGATTCTATTCTGGTAGAATCTTGTACATAAATTTTGGATGAATCTATTGCTCTTGTTGCCTATCTTATGAGTATGACCTCTTTAGGAGTACCAATTTCTTTTATTTATGCTTTTCTCTTCCGAGAGTTCTATTTTTTGCACCAATTCGACTTCCACACTTCAAGCTTATCTTAAACTCATTAGCTACTGTATTATTTGATTATCTTACATGGACTTTGATGTTTGGTGGAGTCTTAGAAGCTAGAATGTGAGACTTCGCTATTGTTTTATTATAAATAAAGGTGTTTGGTAATTGATTTACAATAGTTCGTAAATGAATAATCTCTTGAACTTCTAGTTCCTTTTAATTTGTACGAGATCAAGATAAAATATGATCAAAATGTTCTATATTATTTACTTTTGTAATTTTGACAAATTTTGTTTTCCTAATGGTGGGAAAAACGTTTCATCAAAACGATCATTTTCAAGACGTGCTTTAAAAATATTCATAATTAAAGGCTCAACGCATCTAATGATGGAGGAAGAATCAAAATCAACTTAAATTCTAAGTTTATATTGAGGACCCATCTTAGTGCATTGAGGAGGTGGAATTAGAAAATACACAACACACCCAAAACTGTGAAGATGAAAAATATTTGATAGTTGACCAAATGTAAGTTGCAATGTAGTATATTTATTATAAACAGTTGGTTTTATTCGAGCCAATGATGCAACATACAAAATTGTATATCCCCAAGGAAAGACAGACATTTTGATTTTCAAAAGTAATAGTTGAGCAATTAATTGCAGGCATTTAACAAATGACTTGGCTAAATCATTTTGAGTATGTATATAGGCAAAATAATGTTCAACATTAGTTATACTGACATACAATAATCATCAAAATTTTTGAATGTAACTTCTCCTACATTGTCCAATTGAATAGATTGAATTAGGTAGTTAGGAAATTTAGCCCGTAATCTAATAATTTGGGCAATAAGTCTAGCAAATGTAATATTTCGAGTAGAAAGTAGACAAATATGTGACCATTTAACTGATGTATTTATTAAAACAATAAAAGATCTAAATGGCTTGTCTGTTGGTATAGGTCCATATATATTTCCATGGATTCATTGTAGAAATTACGGAGATTCAATAGTTATCTTGGAATGAGATTCAATAGTTACATAGTTTTCTTTCGAAAAATACTGAACATAGATACTTTGTGGGAAATAGACATTGGCGGCAAAAGTAGATCGCTGGAAAAAGTCTTTTAAAAATTAAAAAAAAATTGTAAAATATGACCAAACATGTACAACTCTCTTATTAATCCAAATACAACCTCAAACCAAAAAATTAGTTGTATGTACTTTTACTTGTGCATCTAGAATGTAGATACCTATAAACATGCACTAGTGCTAAATATGCAATCATGAGTTTTATGTACTTGTAGTTAGCAAATAAACATGTAACAATGTCATATTTAACAATTAATGCATTCTTAAAATAGAGTTTGGCTTGATAGCTTAGACGATGAATGGTTTTTTGGCCAAAATAGGTGAACACAACCGCTAGAGTACATATGGGTGAACAAGAACTTAATATAAAATTTGTTGCAACAACATTTATCATGAGTAAGACCACACCTTTTAAGAATGGTCCACTAGTGCCAGAGCCCATAATGCTTCAAGGGCATATACCTAACACATTTTATCTATTCCAAATATCATCACGTGGAAGATGTGCACTTGTGTGTATGTGTGTGGTTTCCTAAAACTAGCTATAAACATGCTGGAATTAAACAAGTAATCCAAGACACTTAAACTAGAAATATCTCAAAATGTTTGCTATAGTTCTCTACCACAAAAATGTGTTCAACCTTAATGATCTCATATCTCAACCTAAGAAATGCCTGAAGGCAAATCGAGAGAGAGAGAGAGAGAGACAAAACTAATACTAAAGTCAATAGAAGAGTTTTGAAGACTTGATTAATATTGACAATGATATTATGAGATCAGAAAATTAAGAAAAATGGAGAGTGAAGGGGAATGAGTCAGGCATTCTCTATATATTCAAGTATAAACCTTTGTGTTTATAGGGTACCATCATTGTGCTCGTCATTTTCAAACTAGCTTATAGAGAAAATGGAAAAAAATAGACACCATGATACCTAACCATCTGTCAAATAATCGAAAACAATGTACTCAAACTGAAAAGCAATTCTAATTTGCTAAAATTTGTAAGAAATTTCAATAAAATGACATACCTTTAGCTGTTCTTTCTTAGTTAATGAAAGGACCGTAGCTGGAAGTGATAAAAACAATGGGACATAAACCCTACACCAGAAAAAGAAAATTATAAAATTGGAATTAGGTAAAAAATCACTTTGTAACTTTATGGTCAAAGGAAAAAAGTAAACTAATATGTAAAGGTCTAGCACATATTTCAAACTATGTTGTAAAGCTCCATAAAGCTTAAATATAATATATACTAGTGTATGCAAGAAAGGGACTAGTTGGTAGCCAACAAAAGTTCAAAAAGTTCCCTAATACATGTTGACTATTTGCAGATATATCAGACACCTCAAATGTTTATGATGTTTCAAACTCACCCTCCATTAAAAGTGAAACCAAAGAGGTGAGAAACATGTATAGGATTACGAAATATACGCAATAGTTAAATAATGACCAATTCATAGGGTGTGACCAACCGCTCATTTATCTTTTGATTGGTTATGAGTCTTGCATTTACGTTTTAAATCTAAAATTGGTGTTTTAAATCTAGCATATGATTTTTAAATGGAGTCCAATGTTTTAAAGTCTTTGAAATATTTTAAATCTCCAAAATTATTTTAAATTGGGTATTTTTAATATTATTGGACTAAGCCTAATTTTAAAATAAGCCTCTTTATATTTTTGGAGCCCCTAAAATAATATAGTTTAGCAAATCATTTTATTTAAATGATTTTATTTCTTTAGGAATATTATTTAATATTCGTTATTTTATTTTATGTTGAAAACTCTATTTATTTAGATGCTTTTATCTCTCTTAAGAAATATTTATGAAAGCTCATCATTTTATTTTGTGATGAAAAATATTATTTTGAGATTAATAAATTAAAGTTTGATTTAAATTTAGTCTCATTTCATTTCTATTTATCTTCATATTATTTAGTTAGTTTATTTCTTTGCGATTAATCCCCACCGTTGGATCTAGGTTAGGGACTCCTAGATGTAGGGCTAAGATTAAAACCTTAATTCCATTTTCCTTTTTTCTCTCTTCTCCCTATCAAAATGATCATTTTTAAAATGTGCTTTAAAAAATATCCGTAATTAAAGGCTCAATGCATCTAATGATGAAGGGAGAATCAAAATAAACTTAAATTTCAAGTTTATATTGAGGACCCATTTTAGTGTATTGCGGAGATGCAATTAGAAAATACACAACACAACCAAAACTGTGAAGATGAAAAATATTTGATAGTTGACCAAATGTAGGTTGCAATGTGGTATATTTATTATAAACAGTTGGTTTTATTCGAACCAATGATGCAACATACAAAATTGTATATCTCCAAGGAAAGACAGGCAGTTTGATTTTCAAAAGTAATAGTCGAGCAATTAATTGCAGGCATTTAACAAATGACTTGGCTAAACTATTCTGAGTATGTTTATGGGCAAAATAATGTTCAACATTAGTTATACTGACATACACTAATCATCAAAATTTTTGAATGTAACTTCTCCTACATTGTCCAATTGAATAGACTGAATTGGATAATCAAGAAATTGAGCCAGTAATCTAATAATTTGGATAAGAAATTTAACAAATACAATATTTCGAGTATAGAGTAGACAAATATTTGACCATCTAATTGATGCATTTATTAAAACCATAAAAGATCTAAATGGTTCATCTGTTGGATGTATAGGTCCACATATATTTTCATAGACTCATTGTAAAAGTTATGGAGATTCAATAGTTACTTTTGAATGAGATTCAACAGTTACTTAGTTTTCTTTCGAAAAATGCTACATATAGATAATCACTTGGTAAAGAATCTTCTGATTATTCAAGGGATGTCTATATGAATTTCAATTATTTGATGCATCATGATTGATCCCGAATGACCAAAATAATCATGCCAAAGCATAAATATCTTTGTATTAGAGCACATCTGGCGTACTACAACATGTGATTAAATTAGTTTCATTGTTTTATAATATAACCTAGAAGAGAAAGTTGTCATTTTTTCTAATACAAACTTCTGTCCGAAATTTATTGTTATAATTAAAGATATTCATCATTGCCTTCACTGATGGTTTCAATATGACAACCATTACAACGAATATCTTTAAAATTGAGTAAACTGCTTTTAGATTTTGAATAATATAAAACATCGTCAATAATTAAAAAATAATTTTGAAAAAATATTTAAGGAAATGATAACTAACTTTTGCTATACGAAGGATTATTATTTTTCGTTTTTCACCAAAACAAGTAAAACTACCAATTTCAATTCTTTTTTAGAATTTGCACCATTTATACATATGATCAATAAGATATATGGAAATAAGACAAATAACTTTGATAGCTTTGATAATGCATCGCCTACAATGATGGCTCTAGTGTTGATGCGGTACTTGGGTGTTCATTTAAAAAGTAAATAATAAACGAAGCATATAAAATATAAATAAAAAGAGATAAACAAAGATTTATGTGATTTTTCATAAAAACCTATGTCCACCGATTAATTGAAGGAGAAATCCACTATTGTTTGGTGATTTTGTAGTCACATGGCTTACCATAACTCAATTCAATGGAAAAAATAGGGTTGAAGAGAGGTTGAAGAAGGTGTCATCCCTGTAGAAATCTTGAGAGAGAGAGGAGATCTGAAGAGTGTAGAGAAGAAGTGCATGGATTTGTAGAGATTCCCTTCTTTTATACGGTTTATTTCCTTCTTTGGAGTAGCTAAGTTATACTTACTTTGTGTCACTTTCACTTTTTTATATGTCAATCAACCTCTTTTGATTTTATCTCTTACTTATTTTATTGCTTCATTTTATTTATGGTAATGAGTTTCCAATGGGTTGGACTCTAGTCTGTTTTATATTCAACAGATGCCCGTGATTCTTAAGGTTGATTTGTCCAACAATAAGACCTTAAGGATCTTTAAAATAAAAGTCAACCATGACAGAGAAAGTCTATGAGAACTGTAGAAAAATAAATCCTGAGAAGTTTGTTTGCACAAGCGTATCTTTGATAACTAAGTGTAGACTTGATAATCATGTGTATGACTAATGATTGCGTGTGACTATTTATTGTTAGTACAGAGCGCATATTTCATACATGGTGATCGTTTATGTTTTCATTGCTACTAATGAAATTCTTGCTCTCTTGAGTCGATTTTACATTGACATTGTTGTTTTCTCGTTAAAGTTAGAGTTTGTTTGTTGTAACCAGCACTAAGTGGTCAGGGAGGCCGTGGATCCCTTAGGTCCATCTCAGACAGTAGTTGAGCCCATTGGCTCGTTCGTGAAGGCAACCCACACAAGGTGGTTATGGGGTTTGGAGGCTTGTTTCCATAGGTATCCCGCTAGCGGCAGTTATGGTGAGATTATTAGCCTCGATCACATGCACATGCCTTAACATTCTCTGTAAGGTAGTAGGAGGATTGCTCGACCACTTTGTTGAGGGGCAAGTGTTAGTCTCGATCGCATGCACATGAGTTAACCTTGGTCATTTGTTTTGTGGGGGGACTCTAGGGCAACCCGAATATCTTGCATGAGTGCAAACTCTAGTCACATGTGTATACGTTAGCCTTGATTTCCTCATTTGTGGGGGGCTAAGTACTTGACTCTAAGGTGGCCCGGCTTTCTTTTGCAAGTGTTAGCCTCGGTCGCATCTACGTGTACTAACATCTTGCTGTTGAGATTTTCCCTTCTCTCTCTCTCTCTCTCTCTCTCTTGTAGGAGTGTGGCAAGGGTTGAGGGCGGCCTTACCTTGGTGATAATGAAGATCCGACATGTCCGAGTAAGCACTTGAGGGCAGTCCGTTCTAGTGAAAATAGAAAGTCCAAGTGCCCAAACGGCGCTCAGCGACCCATTAGTTGGTGCTCCAGCTCAAGTGATTGGTTTTCAAGCTTTTTCTCTAATAAGGGTTGATTACCATTGTGCATCCTCTTTATTTCATTTATTTTCCTTGGAGCTCTTGTTATGGTTGTGGATTGTTCGAATTTGTTTTTTGTTAAGACCAGCGAGCAAAGTGTGTTGCTTATCCATCTTTATGTTCCTGCTTATTCACTCATTGGGGTCTCATGAAAATCTGAGGATTTTATGGGTAAAATCTCCAAAAATCAAGGTTGTTAGTGAAAATAAAACTCAAATAGTGAGTTTGATGGAGGCAAACAAATTTAACTGCTACTTTCAATTTTTGCTTAATGGACATTGTTCACTATTGAGTGATTTTTGCCTATTGGAGGTTGTTTGTGTTTGGGTGATCTTTGCTTGATGGAGATTGTCTATCTGTCTTTGAGTATTTTTTCTTGATAGAAATGGTTTACCATTGAGTGACTATTGTCTGATGGAGATTGCTTGTAATTGAGTGAGCTTTTGTTGTGATTTGTTCTGCTTATATATCCTCTTTGTTTTGCTTGCAAGTATGGGGACTCATGGATGAGCCTAGGCGCCTGAGCGGTGTTGCTTACATAAGACTGGCGAGCAAAGTGTGCCATTTTAACTTTTCCATTGCCATGTTCCTGTTTGTCCATTATCTTTTGGAGCCTTGTAGAATTTTGAGGAGTTTTATGGGGGGAGCATTCAAATTCAAATTTGTTATGCATAAGTAACATTTAGATAAAGAGCTTGAGGGAAGAAACCACGACATTTAGCCATTTTTGCCGAACTTAAAGCTCAGCCCATGATGCTCCAAGCGGGGGGTGGGCTTTAGATTCCACCACATTTATTGCTCTGGAGCAAGCTTCATTGCTCACTCGTGATCTTTCCTTGTTGCTCGAGGCCAGCATAGTTGCTTGCCCTGGGTCTTTCTTGTTGATCGAGGGAGAGCTTCGTTGCTCACTCATGAACTGCCTTGTCGCTCAGGGCGAGCTTTAGTTCTCTCCCATGAGCCATGTTCTTTGCTCGGGGGTGAGCTTAATTGCTCGCCCTTGATGGTCCAGGCTCAGGTGGGTGAAGTTCCCACCTTGCTCGTTGCTCGAGATGTGCTTGACCTAGAATCTCCATGCATGGCCGAGCTAATCGCTTTCCACATGTGCTAAAGCCTCCTTGTTGTTCGCTCCAGCCTTCCTTGTTGCTTAAGGGTAGATTTTAGTGCTTACCCTTGAGCCATGCTCTTTGTTCAGAGTGAGCTCTATTGGTTGCCCGAGATTTATTGCGCATGTGGGTTAAGTACTCACCTTGCTCGTTGCTTGCCCTCATGCAGCCAGACTAAGTATCTACCATGGTTGTTGCTTGGGGCAAACTTCATTGCTTACCCGAGCTTTATTGCATGGGTAGGCTAAGTGCTCGCTATTCTTGTGCTCCGGAGCGAGCCCCCTCACTTGCTCATGATGTGGGCGGGCTAAGTGTTCGCTATGCTTGTTGCTCAGGGGCAACATTCTCGCCCCAACACTTTGTGTGCATGGATGTGGAGTGCCTGCTAGTGCAACACATGCCACAGTGCTCACCACATGGAGCTTTAAAGCATAAAACATACAAAGATTGGTAAGGAACTTCATGGATTTCACTCTCAAATAACCTGTGGACGTAAGCTTTCATACTGAACCACGTAAATTTTTGTGTCTCTCTTTATTTATGTTTTATATGTTTTACTTATTATTTGCTTCATGGATAAGTGTTCGAGTACCCTATCAACGTCAAACCATCATCATGGACCATTTGATTGTATTGTTGGGCTTCTGCCTACCGGAAAATTGCATCAACACAAGTATGATTGTTTAAGATGCAATTTGGTATCTTTGATAATGCATGGTGTAAATTGGAAAAAAGTGGTCAGGGTCGCCTAATGCCCCCACTCTATGTAAGACCTCCAAAAATAAAAATGAGATATTTTTTTTAAATATTTAAAAAAAAAATAAAAACCATTTTATTAAATAAAATTTTAAATAATTTTTATATTTTTTAATGTGCAAGGCCTCATAATACTAAATCTAATATTTAATACAATGAATTATTTATATTTTAAATACTTTTTTTAAGATCTTGCTAAATTGAGGTATAAAATTTGTATTGAGACCTCATTTTACGTTGTTGTATTAAATATAAATTCAAAAAAAATTATTTAAAGATTTTAAATAAAATCTTATTTTATTGAAAATTATTCCATATAATAATTTATATTTTTACGAATGGATTACTTAAATTTCGCCTTAGGCCTCAATTTGTATTGAGCCGCCCGGCCTAAAAGTGGTTGTTTGAGATAATGTAGTTTCTTTTCAAGAGGAGCTAGAGAAGCGAATAAAGTAGAGAATTTTTCTTGTAATTGTATGATCATATTGAAGAGTGTCCTTGTATATGATCTAAAGGATCATATATTAATGCATAGAGGCTCGATGGGATTCGATACTAGATATGTTTTCTCCACTTTTCTTCAAGATCTCTTGAAAATTTTCCAATTTTAGACATCTTTCGGAACCCAAAATCTCTTCTATTTCTCAGAAACTTTTCATTTGCTCCAACATAAATACAACTTTCACTAAATTCTAGAATAAACTCAAAAAAGTTTTATCCAAATAAATTTTCAGGTTTACCACCTATATATTGATCACTCTCACAAACTCTAATACAAACATGATATCTCATAACTTTTTATTCAAACCACTTATCAATTTTCTTACCCACTTTCATAAATTCAATAATAAAAAAACACAAACATCTCAATTTTTTTAAGAATTCTAAAAACATTCAAAATTTTACTTCATGTTTGAATGCACATATACTATGCAATATTTTTTAAAAGACTTGGGAAGGTTTTCAACTTCATTACAAATATCTTTTGCATCTATGAAACTTTTCTATCTATTTCTCAAAAAAAGTTATCATCTTATCATATTCGTCCTAGTTTTCAAAAAAACCTTGGAAACATGATAAATACCACGCACATATCTTTTCTTTAAATTAAGCTCACATCATGTGAGAAACATACCCAGAGATGATCATATTAATTTGTTGACGTACGACGAAGTACAACATTAGCATGTAGCACCACACTGATCAATAAGGAAATTGTGATTTATTTATGGAATGGAAAAAACTATTTAATTTGCCTCTCAAGTTGTACTGCTCAAATGTACCACTTGACATTTTTTTTAACTTAGTTATTAAGAAAGTGATTTTAAGTGTATTGATGTATTTTTTTTTATTTTTGTAAAACATTTAAATATATTAAAAAATGTGAAAAGATAAAAAAAAAATAAAAAGTAACTAGCGTCATTTGGAGCTGTGCTACTCAGGCGGCAGAGTAGCACCTCTTTATTTATTTGTGCATACTTTATGCTAACAAAACATTATTCAAATAGAATTCATCATCGTTCCTGAATCTTCCTTTCAAGTGATGGATATGCTGATTCCAAGGAGAGAGCGATAGAAAAAGAAGATCCAAGCCCCCCCTTTCTTTAGCTTAAAAAAAAAAAACGATTATTCAGTCTCTGAAAATTAATAAATAATGGTTAATTTATTTTTACAAGATCATGCTCAGACTGAGTGAACACGAACTAGCTAGCTAGCAGAGATCGATCCTTGATCTTTTGGATTCGTTTTATTGTTTTTGGAACTTTCTGATCTCTTTGTAAAAGATCATCTTTGGCGAAATGCCCAGTTTGTTCATGTCCGTGCTTTTAGTATATGTACACACACACACACATATTCAAGAAAGTTGACAGCCATTGTTGAATTATATATAGATGCAGGATTAGTTTGCGGCTCGAATGTTGGAGGACCATGAAGTTAGAAGCGGGAAGATAAGCCGCAGGCATGGATCGATGCATGAGGCCAAAAATAATATTGTACGTACGTGCAGGGGTTATCTTTAGATTCTCTACAGCAAGATTTATTCGTTTAAATATTTTCTTTGACTTTATAACTATGTTGACATGAAAGGCCTGAGATTTCCTCAGGAGAAAACAGGTATTTAAAAGTAGGGGAATCTGATATTGCAAAATAACATATAATAATAAGTGATATATATTACAAGTCACTGTTGAATTACTTCGCAGTTTGGTACATGCAAACGAAAAGCAATATGCAGCATTGTAGAGAAAGACAAAACAGATGTCTAAGATCAGGTTTTATTCCTGGAGTGGTACTAGTACTAGCAGTACTGCATTTATGTATAGACTTGTAGAAACATAATACACTCTTCTCTTTTTTTTTTTTTTTTTGGCATTGGCTTCTTACTTTGCAGGCTTCATTGGAGCTTCAGACCCTTCAGCCTGCGACAGATTCATAAATATGATCAGCCCTGGATATATAAAAACACAGATTCATGCTTCAAATGATGAGAGAAACAACACTTTTGAGAGAGTTTGTGCTAACCCAGCAATGCAATTAATTAATTAGCAGATATTAATGTGGCAGTAAATATATAAATCATGATATTAAATTTGAGCAGATCAAAGTGATCAAGGCTAACCCAGAAATACAAAAAGAATGCTTTCATTTGACATAGAAATTGACATATATGAAAGAAATCAAGAGTAAAAGGGAGGCTAAAATGGTGTATATATAAATAGAAAAAGTACTACCTTTGTTCTTCATCCATGTAATTATTGTAACCTTTGTTGGTTGCTGCAGTAGTAGTACTGATCTTTTTGTAATTGGGGAGGGGGACCTGGCCAGTCTCAATCTGCCTGACATCTTCGACAAGAACCTCGTAATGCCTCTTCACTTCCTCCACGGTTTTGCCCCCAACTGCCCTGGCTAGATTGTGCCAGCGGTCTGGGCCGGTGTCCTTGCCATACATGGCCAGAGCATTCTCGAACAGTTTGTTTTGCTTGGCTGTCCAAGTGGATCCTGAATTTGCCATTTCTTGCTTTTGTCAAGATCGATCGACTCTAGATTATACAGAGAAACCAAGAAATTAAGAAGGCCGATCAGAAGATCAGGATTCAGGGATATAAATGAAGATGGTATGAGCAAAATGAATAGAATTGCTGCCCTTTTTATAGTGGATCGAGTACTGGAAAAGAGAGCTGGGAATGGGTGGGCCGGTGGATTTGTTTCCATATTCAGCTGTTACTTTCCAAGAAAAACAATGGGACTAATCTCCAGAAACATACGTGGTTTCTCTTTTACTTTCCAGCCAATATACAATGCATCATGTGTAGTACTCCGGGATAGGTTTGACGTTAATTTAAGCCTCAAGAAATGAATATAACTCTATAGAAATCCTAGTTTTAATTATCTTAAAAGATTGAATTATGCAATTAATTTACAAGTCGGTACGTAAACACGCCACTTATTGAAATTTGGTATCAATATACAAAAGCCTTTTATAATAGTTTAAATGATTGAGTTATGCAATTTACAAGCTGATCGATTTTATGTTTATAAGAAAAATAAGTATTTGTGACGGATTATTTACGTCGATAACGATTGTTTGCGATAAAAATAGACTCATTTCGACAGAAAATAATCAATTTTACTGTAAATAATTAAATATACAAATAAACAATTTTCTTGTACCGCAAAACGTAAACAGGCCACTTATTATAAGTTTTGATATCAGAAAGTTTAAGGTTGTGTTTGGATGTTGAATTGAGTTGAGTTAAGTTGAGATAATAAAATATTGTTAGAATATTATTTTTTAATATTATTATTATTTTAGGATTTGAAAAAGTTGAATTATTTATTATATTTTGTGTTGAAATTTAAAAAAATTATAATGATAAATTGAGATGAATTAATCAACCAAACGAAGCCTTACCCTATGCTAACAGTGGGTTTCCCTTTTTCACATTTAAGGCAATTTGATGGGTTTGGGACAGGCTTGAAACATATGTACCGGTTTTCCTTAATTTCACTTTCCAGGTACTTTAATTAGTCAATAGAGTACTTTAACCTCAAAAAACATGCATAATCACACGTTCACGCGCAGGGAAACTTCAACCTCAAGGAATTGAAATCATCAGTACAGATCCACGTCAAGCCTTTATTCGAGAAAAGTTAATATTCCTGATGAGTCCATTACCACCCATTGCTCAATTGCCTTCTTTTCCTTCTTTTTACATCAATCTCGCTTTCTGCTTCCGGAATTTAAGGACTATTCAGGAATTTCAGGATCGATGAACCGATGGATCGAGCCATGTAATAACATCATGTTTAATCCGTTTTATAGACTATATGAGTAAGGCTATGTATAATTCTGTCATTCTCATAATATTTTATTATTATTTATTATTTTTTTACATATTTTTTGTTACTATTTAATATTTTATTATTTTTTTTTATTATTATTCACAACTATCTTCTCAACAATTCTCAATACCCAAACCTATCCTAAAGTCTCAAATATATAAGTTTCATACAATCTTTTGTAAAAAATTAAGTGGATCTCATTAATAAAAAATAATCTTTTTACAATTCTTTTAGGTAGAGTCCACTTTTTTTTAAAAAATTTATATGTAACTTGTCTATTTGGGAATTTTGCGTACAATCATTTCTCAGTTGAATAATGATACTCCAACAGCTCCCAGCTCTCGCTGGGAGCTACTGTTCGCATTTTTTTTTTTGTTATTTTTTCTTTAACTTCATGATTAAGGAAATATTTTTTAATAATTTTATGAATTTAAAAAAAAAATATTACAAGTGTTAAAAAAATACATACAAAAAAACTAGCAGTAGCTCCTAGTAGTGGCTGTAGTGCCTTATTTTTCTGTAAGCTTCTAAGGAAAATGATACTCTCACTACTAATTTTTACCGCTCAGTGTTATCGTTGAAATATTTTATTTTATTTTTTAATTTTTTTTTTACTTAGCGATTAAGAAATTATTTTTTAATAATATTATGATTTTTTATTTTTTTAAAAAATATTTAAAAGTGTTAAAAAATACATGTAAAAAATAAAAAAAATAAAAAAAAATCAATTATACCTAACGGTAGCTCCCAGCGGGAGCTGAGAGCGGTGAACGTAGCATCGTCCTTTATCAGTTATATATATGAGCAATTCTACATACAATCGTAAAGTGCATAAACACTACGTAATCGTTTTAAAAAAAAAGATTGAGATTCACTATTAAAAAATTATTTTTTTTATATAAATATAATGTTTTATTCACTTTTTTTAAAACTAGTATACGGCAGTTATATGATTCACGGTTATAAATATCTTTTATATATATATATATATTAGCCAGCTTTGTTGACCTACAAACACAGACATGATATATGCGCGCACACACTTGCTGCATGGGTACATAAAAAGGATTACGATGGAAAGTTGTAGTTTATCGTGTTAGTTTATGTTCTAAAAATGTTTTAATTATCGTATGTGCGCAATCTTTCTATATGAAAAATTACGCTTCTGTACGCTCAGATGCATGCGTGGGGCGTGCGATGCACCGAAATAAAAAGAGAACGATTGATACACACACATATATAATAAATATTTACACAATTATAAGTAGATCAGTTCATATATAAGGTGTAAAAAGAGTTTGAAAAAACGAAGCTATTTATTCAAAAAAATGAAATGAATGATAATTCATGATGATCACTAGTCTCTCGACTTTGTCTTTCATGCATTTACTATAGTACTATATAGTCTGCTCATATTAATTAATTAATTTTACTACTAGCTAGATCAAAGTTAAATATTACATTATTGGTTTTTTAGGTTTTGAACCTAATTAATTTTTAAAAAAATCTCTAGCTCTTGAGAAGCTAGCATTCAACTTGATTATTGGGTTATCCATGATTTTGAAACAAAATGGTCTAATTTCGTCCATGTGTCATCCACAATATAATATAGATCGTGTTACGCATGCAGGAGAAATAATACCTCAAAAGTTTTAGGATTATTCATAAGAATATATATATATATA
This sequence comes from Juglans regia, assembly GCF_001411555.2. NCBI lineage: Eukaryota > Viridiplantae > Streptophyta > Magnoliopsida > Fagales > Juglandaceae > Juglans > Juglans regia. Next base: position 13,466,094 of record NC_049906.1, on the reverse strand, counting down.
TATATATATATATATTTATATATGTTGGCTAAAGCCAAATTAGTAAGGAATTTAATGCAAGTGTATGTGTGTGTCGGGGTCTTAAAGCCTCGATAAATAATATATCTCTTCAACTCTAGGTCTCAAAGTTCGGATATATATATATATATATATATATATAGTACGTTTTAACTCTAAGGTTACGTTTGGACGTTGAGATGAGTACTTGAATTGAGTTGAGTCATGAATAATAGTATTTTATAAATTCTATTGAGATGAGTTTAACTTTTTTAGGTTGAGATGATTTTTACTTTTTAAGTTAAAATGTATGAAATAAGGTTGAAATAAATTTATTTTTTATAGAAAGTTGAAAAAGTAGTAAGTTCCATTATAAATGATTGGTTTGAGATGAATTGAGTTTGATTTAACAACCAAACACAACCTAAAGGAGAAGTACTGAGGTAGAAGTGATCACATATACATATATATATATATATATATTTATATATATATATTAATTTAATTTAAGGGCAGGCACACGATAATCATACTGATACAAGAATCCTTATCATCCACGTATAGCTATCACATATATCGAATTTTTCTGTAGATCGATGCATTTTCTTTCTATTTCAATAGCTTTTTGCAGTTTCTTTCTATTTCAATATATATATATATATATAATAAATGATATTTACAATTATAGAGTAGTACGCAAGCGGCGTGCATTGCTTTTAAGAAAATATAATAAATATGAGATCTATATAAAAGGATTACTTTTTTAACAGTAAATTCATATCTTTTTCAAAAGGAATGCGCAACGCTTATACAACTCTGTATATAATATTACTCTATATATATATATATATATATATATTATATCAATGTCAACTGCTGCAAGTTGAAGCTGGCCGGGGGTACTGACCTTTGGTGGTGGTCATAGGGAGGATGCAGCATGATTCTGTATGGATTCTAATTTAGAGAACAAAAATCAGATATTGAAAAGGTTCGGTCAGACTATATGTACTGTGTGGGGATCAATCCATGTTCTCTCTTGAACGCAAAAAGTTTTATGTTTTCACAACTCCTCTTAATTCATTTAATCATCTCATTTAATTATTATAATTTTTTTAAATTTTCACATAAAATAAAATAAACAATTTAATTTTTCAAATCTCAAAATAAAAATAATATTAAAAAAATATATTCTAATAATATTTTATTCAATTTTTAATTTTAATCTCAACTCATCTTATTTGATCTACGAAAACAAACGAGGCCGATATAGGCCAGTAAGCGCCCATTTTTATTAATCCATGCACATGATCTATATATATACATATATATACATACATACATACATACATATACGTACACACAGATCCAATGCATGGATCCACAAATGTCGATCGAAAAAGAACCAACCAAAAAAAGGGGCTAATTACATATTTTTCGAAACAGACGAAACAAAATAATTAATATATTTACACTCCGGATAGGATTGTTAAACAAAGGAAGCATTTGCCAAAAAAAGAGAGAGAGAAAGTGCTCATAAATTGTTGATCGTCCAGTACTAAAGGAACTTATAATAATATCTGTTTTTCTGCGATATATAATATACACACACACACACATATATATATATATATATATAAGATATATATATATATATATCTGTATGTATGTATGTACGTACACACAACTTCTTTACAATGAAAAAAAAAGCAATAAGATAAGAAATGGACACAGGCTATAACCATTTTATTGAAAAGGACGAGTATGTAACTTTTCCCTGGGTCGCTATATATATATATTAGCATATATATATATATATAATACTGATCTGATGTATGCAACCAAGCAATATTTTGGAATCCTTATCATCAAGTTTTATTCTTGCAAAAATAAAGTAATCTCCATGGATACCCATTCTTTCTGGCTGTGAAGCCTCTGTCCTCCCTTTGGCGGTCCCTCCTCCTTACAAGTTGGAGGGCGGCCATCTTCTCTGCACTAATTGGTATGAGATAGCTGTATTAGATTCTTCTATGTCAATTGCTCGATCCAGCTGCCTTATGATTGCATGAGATAGGAACCAGCTTTATAAATGATCTTCATACTTAATTCCTTTTTGATCTTTAAGAGGATCGACGAAGTACGTACACCATATATGCATGGGGACCATCTAAACCCTTCATTCACCAATCAGCATGCATAATGTTGTAGAGGGAATATTGAGGAGAAATGAAAAGGGAAGGACATGACTTTCCATGAGAATTGGGATAAGCAGGGAGACATATAACACCGTCAATATAAATATATTTATATATATATATATATATATAAATATATATGGTTTCCTAGCTCAAGGTGTCTCGATCATAATGTCTAAGATGAAAAATTATATTTGCAAATCGATGTGGAAGAAAAAAAGAATACACCTAATTTAAGTGCAATTAAGAGCAAATGATCTAGACATGCCTTCTTGGTTATTGACACGATTTGGCAAGCGAATCTTATTTGCAAAATCTGTACGTGTCCTAAGATCAATAGACTTGAAACACTCATCATGTCATCAAAGAGGAAAGTGGGCTTCACCTTATCACATTCCTTGCTCTGATCATATCCTCATCAGATGACTTTGTCATGGGGTCTACAAGCAGCTTTGAGCTTACCCTCTTCAGAAAGGCCGTCTGGGGATCTAGAGTCGATAGAGATTGAAGAGAAACAATGAACTAGGCTCTCGATGATCATATGGTATCCCAGGGGAAAAAACAAATTAAGAAAAGAGGGATGAAAGAGGAAAATATTGAGGAATGTAGGGAAAAGTTTGAGGTTGAGGGGCAAGTGAATCAAAGGAGGGCTGATGAGGAGATAGGGTTTTAGATGTATTGCGACAAGGCTAGCAGATCCACTAGTTGGAGACCAATGATATCGATGTGTGATTCTATTCTAGCAATACAGCATATACATACATACATATATATATATATATATAGAGAGAGAGAGAGAGAGAGAGAGAGAGAGAGAGAGAGAGATGACATCAATGTATAGCAATGAATTAGCTAGGGACAAGTAGGTATGATAAATTAATCCACAACAATGGTACAATATGAATATATATCATAATTTTATGATAAAGATCATGATATTGACGTAGATATTTATGTGAATTATTTTGTACATATTCTTCAAGACAATTGTTAGATCTATACTGAGATATTAAAAAAAGAAGTTTATAAACTAGCATGACTTAATATGATACGTCATGAGATCTATCTCACAATAAATATACGAACGTACAATTTCAAATAATGTCACTTTGTAGGCTTCTTTTATAAGATCTCTTTATAGACCAGATATTTCTCGTTCTTCAATGGCTTGAATTAGTTAATACCAACAATGTCTAATGACCATGAATATGGCTTGTAATTAAACATGAATTACAAGGAGGAATTCATGAATTTTATTTATCAACTACCATATATAATAGGATGTATATTTAAATATACGAATTTTATAAATTAATTTTTTATATTTGTAATTAAACATGGAGTTTGATGCCAAATATCGACTTTGCCTTTGAAGATCGCTTCTAAAACTACTTCTCACTTCGACCTAGTGCATGGAGTGGAAATGGATGCCAGTCGAAGTGTTGGATTTGGGTCAGATTTTTCTTGGGCTTTAATGTTGGCACTTTCTCAATGTATTTGAGGCATTCTAGGTTAGGTTTGGGGCATAAAACAAAATACAAAATTCTCATCTCATTTCATCTCATCTCATCATTACACATTTTTTAAATCTCCATACAAAATATAATAAACAATTCAACTTTTTCAAATCTCAATACACATTTTTCAAATTCCAAAACAATAATAATATTAAAATTTAATATTTTAAACTTTAAAATAGAACACAAAATTCTCATCTCACCCCCCAAACCTACCCTAAGACTTGGTTTGTTTTTTGAGTTAATTTCAATTCAACTCTATTTCATCTAAATATTACAATTTGTTTTTTAATTTTCACACAAAATAAAATAAATAATTCAACTTTTTCAAATTTTAAAATAAAAATAATATTAAAAAAATATATTCTAATAATATTTTATTTAACTTTTAATTTTCATTTCAACTCAAAAAAAAAAAAAAAACACTAGGCTTAAATGTGTTTGTTAAAAAAAAAAAAAAATTGTAGACGAGTCTTTTTTTCTCACTATATATTGTTATTATGGTTTTGGGCCTTTAAAGAAAGTTTTATTTCCCAGCTCGTGCTTGGTACTTAATGCGTTTCCCCAAAATAAAAAGACTAGTTAAGCTGTATTTGGTTGTTAAACTCATTAATCATTAATGAGATTTACTACTTTTTCAACTTCTCATAAAAAGTCAAACTCATCTTGCTACAATAGATTTTGACTTTTGTGACGGTTTTTTGTGACGGACGAAATCGTCACAAATATTTTTGTGACGGTTTGCGACCGTCACCTAAAAGGCATCACAAAAAGTAATTTGTGACGATTTACTATTCAACCGTCATAATTTTTTTATTTTTTTTGTGACAGTTATAAGTCTTCTGTGAGATGTAACATTTGAACGTAAAGTTTTTTGTGACAGTTAAAATCCTTCACAGAAAGTAACGTTTTCACGTAAAAACCAACGTTCAAACATTAACCCGATCGATTAACATTAGAATGTAAAAAATATTAGACGTTCGTTGTTTTTGCTCCGCAAGATTAATATTTACGTTAAAAAATAACAATGTTTGAACCTTTGCTTGGAGACGTTTGAATGTAGCATTCAGATGTTAATGGTGAAGCGTTTGAATGGAAAATGTTTAACATTTGGATGTTGGGTTGTCGTTCGAACGTATCTATTCTTATCATTCGAACGTTTAGATCGTTTGTGGGTGGAAACGCTTGAACGAAGTGACTTAAGTTTGAACGTTTTGTTGGAGTTCAATGGTATTATGTTCGAACGTTGGTTCGAATGTGAAGCCATGTTCAAAGATTTGTTCTTTACATTCGAACGTACTAATCAGAAATACTAATTTCATAAAATTAAAAAGTATACAAATTATATCATATTACACCATAAATTTAACAACTAATAATGTCTTATAGAGTTGCAAAATTAGACAATAAAAGTTTCTAATAATGATATATTCATTTCTTCTTCCTTCCTTGCCCACTGCGATCTTGCTGAAGTAACATAACATGTTTCATTTGGACCAACGTCTCCCTCTATACTTGCTCTTGAACTTTAATACGTATTCTCTTCTCTTAGTCTCTCTGTTACTCTTGCAAACGCATCTCTAAATCAAATTGTCGCGATAAGAGAGACTCCAATAATATTTTCATAATTTTTTTTATTCACAATATATGCCCAAATCACAATATTATTTCAAATCATAATATTTTCTGTTATTCACAATATATGCGCAAATTACTCCACTATTATGTTTAATCACAACATATTCACTATAACTTTTCTTAAATTCACAATATATTCAAAAAATTACAACATATTCTTATTAAATTTTGATCATATTCACAAAAAATTACCAATATATTCACAACATATTCACAAAATCACAATATATTCACAATCAATTCACAAAAAATCACAACATACTTCCAACAAAGTTTAGAAATATACCTAACCCAACAATATCCCTTTACAAATCAAAAGCTTCAACAAGCCCCAACAAATAATCCTACAAAACAAAAAGAAAAAAAAAACACAATACAAGTTAGTTTAAACTAAACAATACAAAGTTACAACAAAATAAATCTAAATAAACAAAGAAAAAAATATAAGAAAATCACAAGTTTTCCCTTACCTATCTTCAAGAACAAAGAAAAATTACACTCACAACCCCAAAGAAAATCTCTCACTCAAGCACTCTCTCACTCTCACTCTATTATGCACTGGTTGAAGGCAAATGGGATGAATTGCCTTCAACCCGTGCAAAATAAAGATGCCCCAGACACTGCAATAGGTCTACTTAACCAAAACGACATCGTACAGTATAGTCATACAAGTTATTGCAGCAACATTTTAAATGAAAAGTTGCTGCATCAAACTGCGGACCGTTTGAACGTTTCATGAAGTTTTGGTTCCCGCTAAAAGAACCACCTATTTTTTAACAAGTACAAACATTCACATGTACATATGTTGACGTGTGAACGTTAATAATCCTCACAACAAGCACAAATCACGTGGATAACGTTCGAACGTAAACAATAAACATTTGAACGTTATGTTGATGATGTTGCTATGTAGGTCAGGCCAGGTTTCCTAGAATTCGCGCAGGAAAAATCCCGCCAATTATTTTATTCACGTTCGAACATAGAAATTAACGTTCGAACATCAAGGTTCCACATATATTGTCTAACAATTAATGGGGGAAATGTCTTGCCAAATTTTTAAAAACGTTCGAACGTGTATTTAAATGTTTTAACGTCACCTCAACATGTTCGAATGTACATTTGTATTGTTCAAACGTGAATCACATATTTATATATTTTTTAAACAATAATGGTTTATATAATATTCTAATTAAACACGATATGTAACATAATCATCTATCACTGTAATGTATATATTATATAGTATAGGGTATGTACTATATATTATTTACTAGTATATATGGTAATGTATAGTATATAATGTAGTAATATATAAAATATTATAAGTTAGTGGCTTGTAGGGTTAATTACATTTTGCCCCTTCGAATTTTTACTCAATTCACAATGTGCCGTCAGACAAGCAACAACTAGTCTCCACATTTCAAATATTTTGGTAATTTTACCAACATGATGGGCAAGCATTAATTTGAATAATGCTAATCAATTCCACTCAACAAAAGAAACTACTTTATTGATGACGCCGGACAAAATTAAAATTATTCTGACGGCTGCTTCATCAATAGAAACTGTATAAGATTGAGATTGAAAAGAGGCGTAAAAATAGGGTCTTGTAATAAGGGCATGTTTAATGATAAAAGAATAATGCTAGTGCCATCGCTTTCACCGGAACGGGGAGCTACTTTCGGGATTTTTGTTTTTTTAAATTCGTGATTAAAGAAGTGTTTTTTAATGATGTTAATTTTTTAAAAAAAAATTAAAAAAAATACATGTAAAAAAAAGCTAAAAAAAAAAAAAAACACACCAAAATAACTAGCGGTAGCTCCCAGTGGTGACTATAGTGCTGCCCATGATAAAAATAGGTCATTAGAGCACTCTCAATAGATTCTTCATCCTATCTCTTAAAATACATCACCAAAACCTACTTTTTCTATTTTACATACTGACTTTTACAATATACTATATATCAGCTTATCTATTTTTTTTTTTATATCATTTAAATATTTTACTTTTTAATATATTTTATTCATTTCAAATAAAGTAAATAATAGAAAGTAGATAAAGAAATGAATAAAGAGTAAAAAGTATAGAAATAAATGAATTAAATATTTATACAAGTGTGAATAGTATTCCATAGATGTAGAGATGGTACTGTAGCAAACTGGATATTAGTTATAAAATACATAATCCATTAGATGGACTATATTGAGTTATTTCCTTCAAATTTTACAAAAACATGGATTTTACATAACCTATTGGGAATGCTCTAAAGGTAACCTAAGACTCCTCCAAAGTTCAAACACATGAATGGATCAGAATAAACTTTACTCGTGCCTTTATTAATGGTACTGGTCGTGCCACTTAAATAATACATGTAACTTCCCTACCCATACGTTCAGATAAATATAGCAAGATATAAATATGATATACATTAACAACACATGATACTCTAGATGAAGTTGGACTTACGCTATTGAAGATAAAATCCTCTTATTAACAAGCTACTTTTATTACATATATAGGACTGATCGAGGACCCTTGCAAGACTTTAGGACTCTTGGCCAAGTTGATGATTACTACTAATAACTTCAGCCACGTGATTCATTAGTCATCTTGGACCAACACGTGTTATCCTTATAGATGGATGACTCCCACACCCATAGAAGTGACTTTGTTCTCAAGGGCAATGTGAGAGGAAATCGAAACCCAACCCTCTCACAATTGTTTGTTTAAACTTGAGATAAAATTGGCATAATGGCTAATTAACTGGCATTGGAGCTAAATATATAATAAAACCATGTCTCTTTCTTCTACTTTCTTTTCTTTGAAAGTCTACTCCATTTCATCCACTTATTTTCTTCTAGATCAGTCTATTCTCTTTATTGTCTGTGATTATCTTGAGAGGTTCCAGTTGAGCACTTAATAGCAATATGTTTGTGTTTTCCAATGACAATGACATTTGGAGTTTCCACTTAACCAACTTATCTTCTAAAATGCTTTTGAAACTTGGAACGAAATTGCTATTTGGATCACAAACCATATGTGAACCTGGCATCGCCAGGTCTGATACCAATTAATTGTCTTTTTTATAAGTAAAAGTATTATATATATCAAAAGGAGAAACCAAGTACAATAAATATATACAAGAAAACACCTTGCCAAAAATGACCCAAAAAGCCTAGAAAACACTAGATCTGACTCCAACCTCTTGTTTCCCGTAGAACTAAAACTCTACCCAAACATCCAACCCCAACCCCAACCCCTTGATTCCCGTCTTTACAATGCCCTCCCTAACACCCAACCCCAATCCCTTGATACCAATTGTTACAAGCCCGAATAATGGGTCTCGTAACAAGGGTGTGTTTAATTGTAAAAATAGGTTATTAAATGTAGAGTTAGTCTACATACAATTCCCATTTGGAGACTGCTCATGCAAGTTCATATAGTTATGTTTAAAAAAAATTAAAATTACAATAATATCATTTTTATAATTAATTTTTTTTCATTTTATCATCATTCATCAATGAGACTGCACACATAGTCCCCTCCTCAGGACCACAAATAGAATTTTTCTTAAAGGTGACCTAGGTCTCCTTCAACACAATGATTTGAGAATGTACTTTACTTATGCCTTTATTTATAGTGGTCGCGCCACTTAAATAATATAAGTAGCTTCTCTACCAATTCAGATAAAGATAACAAGAGATAAATATGACAGTACTCATTAACAACTCATACTGAAAAGATAAAGACGAACTTATGCTACTAAGGATAAAGTCCTCTTGCTAATTAACAAACTACTTTCATTCCATAGGACTCTAGAACTCTTGCATGACTCTTGGATGCCAAGTTGATGATTACTGCTAGCAGCTCAAGCCATTTGATTCATCAGTAATCTTGCATCATTTAACACGATCGAATTGTATCAACATAGAATTTGGCTGTACTTATGCATCAATATTTAACATGGAATATCCCTTTGCATAAATTGAGAATCAGTTAATGTAGAAATATATTACTTTTTCATGCAACACATTCTATAGAGGGCAACATCATAAAATTATTATATTGACACTAAGCATGCAACTATATATCACTACAAGAAAAATAGGTTTTTGCCACGACATAAAATCGCCGAAAAAAGCTTAACAATCGCCACAAATAAGTATTTTCGGAGAATTTTATGTGTCACAGGATGGCCTTTGTTAAAGTTTCCGAAAAACGTTGTTGCGGAGATTTTTAAAAATTTTCAAAAATAATTGCTTATTTGTGGTGATATTTGTCACCGGAATACACGTTGAATAAAGCTAGAAAAGTGTGCCAAACCAAAGTTAACACCATCTAGAATACTATTTCCCTCGAGAAAAATCATAGGAAATAGTTTTTGCGGCACTTTATTTGTGAGGAAAAAGATTACTACCGTCGATATGTATTGTGGGAAATAGATGGCAGAAGTAGATTGCCAGAAAGAATATTTTAAAAATTAAAAAAAATGTAAAATACGACCACATGTGTACAACTCTCTCATTAATCCAAATACAACCCAAACCACAAAATTAGTTGTATGTACTTGTACTTGTTCATCTAGAATGTAGATACCTATAAACATGCACTAGTCCTAAACATGCAATCTTGAGTTTTATGTACTTGTAGTTGGCAAATAAACATGCAATGATGTCATATTTAACAATTTATGCATCTCTAAAACAACTATTGCATCTCTATAACTCGATTTTGGCCTGATAGCTTAGACAATGAATGGTTTTTCGGCCAAAATGGCTGAACACAATCGCTAGAGTACATATGGGGTGAACAAGAACTTAATATGAAATTTGTTGCAGCAACATTTATCATGAGTAAGACCACACCTTTAAAATGGTCCATCAGTGCCAGAGCCCATAATGTTTCAAGGGCATATACCCAACACCTTTTATCTATTCCAGATATCATCAAGTGGAAGATGTGCACTTGTGTATATGTGTGTGATTTTCTCAAATTAGCAATAAACATGTTGGAATTAAACAAGTAATCCAAGACAATTAACTAGAATTATCTCAAAATGTTTGCCATAGTTCCCCACCACAAAGATGTGTTCAACCTTGGTGATCTCATATCTCAACTTGAGAAATGCCTATAGGCAAATTGAAGGAGGGACAAAACCAAGAATAAAGTCAATAGAAGAGTTTTGATGACTTGATTAATATTAACAATGATATTACAAGATAAGAAAATTAAGAAAAATTGGGAGTGAATGGGAATGAGTCAAGCTTTCTTTATAGATTCAAGTATAAACCTTTGTGCTTATAAGGTACCATCATTGTGCTCGTCATTTTCAAACCAACATACAGAGAAAATGACAAAAAATAGATAGCATGATACCTAAGCATCTGCCAAATAATTGAAAACCGTGTACTTAAACTGAAAAGCAATTCTCATTTGCTAAAATTTGTAAGAGATTTCAATAAAATGGCATACCTTTAGCTGGTCTTTCTTCGTCAATGAAAGGACCGTAGCTGGAAGTGATAAAATTAGTGGGACATAAACCCTACACTAGAAAAAGAAAATCACAACATTGGAATTAGGTAAAAAACCACTTTGTAGCTTTGTGGTAAAGGAAAAAAAGTAAGCTAATATGTAATGGTCCAACACATATTTCAAACTATGTTGTAAAGCTCCAGAAAGCTCAAGTACAATATATACTAGTGTATGCAAGAAAGGGACTGGTTGGTAGCCAACAAAAGTTCAAAAAGCTCCTTAATACAGGTTGACTATTTGCAGATATATCAGACGCCTCAAATGTTTCTGACGTTTCAGACTCACCCTTTGTTAAAAGTGAAACCAAAGAGGTGAGAAAACATGTATAGGATTACGAAATAGATGCAATAGTTAAATAATGACCAATTCATTGGGTGTGACCAACTGCTCATTTTTCTCTCTCGATTGGTCACGAGTCTTGCCTTTGTGTTTTAAATCTCGAATTGGTGTTTTAAATTTAGCATATGATTTTTAAATGGAGCCCAATGTTTTAAAGTCTTTGAAATATTTTAAATCTCTAAAATTATTTTAAATTGGGTATTTTTAGTGTTATTGGACCAAGTCTAATTTTAAAGTAAGTCTCTTTATATTTTTGGAGCCTTGAAAATAATATAGTTTAGCAAATCATTTTATTTAAATGATATTATTTCTTTAGGAATATTATTTAATATTCATTATTTTATTTTATGTTGCAAACTCTATTTATTTAAATCATTTTATGTCTCTTAAGAAATATTTATGAAAGCTCATCATTTTACTTTATGATAAAAATATTATTTTGGGATTAATAAATTAAGTTTGATTTTAATTTAGTCTCATTTCATTTCTATTTTATCTTCCTATTATTTAGTTAGTTTATTTCTTTGTGATTAATCCTCATTGTTGGATCTAGGTTAGGGATCTCTATATGTAGGGCTAGGTTTAAAACCTTAATTCCCTTTTTTTCCTCTATTTTCTCCCTCTCCTCTACCCCACTTCGTCGCCTTTCCCCAATCCGTAACCCCCCTCGGTGACTCTCTCTTCTCCCTCGCTTCCACTGCACTACTGCACATTGCTGGCACCACCTCCACCGTCCACCCTCCCATCATCGCCGGCCTACTAGCTCTTCCTCCCTCTACCTTTCAACCCGCAACTCTCTCTCTCCATTCTCCATCGGCTTCTCCCCACGGCATAATGCTGTGGGCCACCACTGTGAGCAGCCCACGTGCATGCCGTCAAGCCTCTCACTCAGCCCGTGGATCCCTCTCTCCCCCTCTCTTTCATTCTCTTCTTTGCCACCCTTTAGATTAGGGCTCTGCCGCCACCATCCATGGTGCGACATGGTGTGTAGTTGTGAAGTGTGTTCTGTGGTTGTGGATTGGAAATGTGAAGTTGATTGTTACAAGCACAAGTGGTTGAACGAGTAACTGGTGGATCAACAGGAAAAGACATTGGATCACTCCAGCGTGCTCTACCTATTGTTGATAAATTATGATCAAAGACATGGGTTGTTTAGTGAGGATCCCACCTGTGCAAACAAATTGTTTGAATATTTTTCATGTACCTCCATTCATTGAATCCTTCCAAACTAATAACCAGGGGTTTACAAGGAAAGTATTACAAGAAAAGAAACTCAAATGTAATTCTAACTAATTGATTTATTCCCAACAAGGCTAGTTAGCCCTTACAAACATTTATTCAATAGTAAAATGGCAAAGTTGCCAATGTTACACTTTCGTAACATTCCTCCCCTCTTCAAACTTTCCATGTTCTCAAGGAAAAAGTCCAAAAATTGCTCCTTGATCAACGCCCGATTCTCCCAAGTTGCTTTAGTGAGATTGCTGCCATTCCAATGAACAAGAATTTCTGCTTTCCTTCCATGACCACGATAAGATAAAATTGCTTGGCGAGTGATTGGTGGTGCGTTAAGCGAGATTTTTGGTAGCTTAGTTGAAGTTGGTGTGTTCAGTCCAAGCTTCAATTTTAATAAGGACACATGGAATACCGGATGAACACGAGCACCTGGAGGTAGTTCTAGCCGATAAGCTACTTGACCAATTTGCTCAATGACCTTGTATGGCCGTAGTACTTAGCCAACAACATCATATTTATTCTTTTTCCCACCGTATGTTGCCTGTAAGGCTGTAAGCGCACATATACTAAATCCCCTCGTTGAAAACTCCTCTCTTGATGCCTTTTATCATACTGAAGTTACATTCTATTTTGAGCTTGAGACGCACATCCTTAATAAGCTGGTCTCATTCCTCAAGTGTTTGAGCCATCGATTCCACCCTTGTTGTACCATGCACGTAGGAAAGGAGTGTTGGAGGCTTTCGGCCATAAACCACTTCGTATGGAGTCCTCCCTATGATTTGATGCCTTGTAAGTGAAACAACTCGAGCCAAAATTTGCTTGTAAATACAGGGTCACAATCACACACAATGGACGCTGGGAGTTCATATAATTTGAAGACATTCTTAAAAAAAATTCCAACCACCGTTTCTATTGTAAATGGATGCTTAAGCAGTATAAAATGAGCGAACTTCGACAAGCTATCTACCACCACAAAAATTACATTTTTTCCATGAGAGTTGGGAAGCCCCGTTACGAAGTCCATTGATATATCCGACCACACAACCATCGGAATAGGCAGCGGTTGGAGGAGTCTCGCTGGTTTGGTATGCTCGCTTTTGTGCCATTGGCATATGTCGCATTCTCGAATAAATTTCTTTACTTGAGTTCTAGCCCTAAGTCAATAAAATACAGCTTTTAGACGCTGCCACATCTTGTGAAATCCTTCATGGGTACCTACATGGAACTCATCGAGGATAAGTTGAATGAGAAGAGACTCTTTCTGCAAGTAAATTCATTCCTTTAAAAAAATCATTTCCGACTTATAACCCCTAGGTCCTTCTGCTTCCCCTGCTTGAATGTTTTCGGCTAGCTTCTTCAACTCAAACTATTTTTCAACTTCTGCCCTTATTGCTTCTATTCAACTGGGAAGTGGGCTGCTAATTGCAAACAATTGCAACTCTGTTGCTTTCTCATTACATCTTGACAAGCTGTTCGCAGCTGTGTTCTCCCGTCCCCTTTTATATTCAATGACAAAGTCGTAGCCCATTAATTTCACAAGCCATTTTTGTTGAGCTTCCGTGGCAATAGTTTGATCCTACACATGTCTCAAACTTTTGTAATCAGTTCGGACAATGAATTTGGTGCCAAGTAAGTAAGGCCTCCATTTTTGGATGGCTGCCACCAATGCCATCACTTCCTTTTCATACGTAGACTTGCCCAAATTCCAACCTTGAAGGGCCTTGCTGAAATAGGCCACCAATCTCCCTTCTTGCATGAGTATTGCCCCTAAGCCCACCCTGGAAGCATCACATTCCACCACGAATGGCAAGGAAAATTTTGAAAGTGCTAACACTAGTTCAGTAGTCATGGCTTGCTTAAGATTTTTAAAGGTAGATTCAGCTTCTTCATTCCAAACAAAGGCATCTTTCTTTAGGAGCTGGGTTAAAGGACCCGCAATCATCCCATAGTGGCGGATGAATTTGTAGTAATATCCTGTCAATCCGAGGAACCCGCGTAGAGCCTTAATGGACTGAGGACAAGATCATTTGTTCATTGCTGCAATTTTGTCGGGCTCTATAGAAACGCATCCTTCAAATATCAAATGCCCCAAGTAACTCACTTGCCCCTGTCCAAACTGACATTTTTCTATCCTCACAAAAAGTTTGTTAGCTTGTAACATGCTTAAAACCACCTTGAGATGCGATAAATGATCCTCCCAATTTTGACTATATATTAATATATCTTCGAAAGAAACCAAGACATACCTTCACAATGCGGGCTTAAAAATTTCATTCATGAGCGATTGAAATGTTGCTAGAGCGTTTGTAAGTCCAAATAGCATAACAAGAAACTCGTAATGACCATGATGCATGCAAAAAAGCCGTTTTCTCTATATTTGGATCGTGCATCTTAATCTGGTGATATCCCGATCGAAGGTCTAATTTTGAGAATATTTTTGCTCAATTTAATTCATCCAGTAGCTCATCAATGATGGGTATAGGAAATTTATCTTTTACAATAATTTGGTTGAGGGCTCTATAGTCCACGCATAAGCGCCATGATCCGTCCTTTTTTTAACCATCAATACTAGCGAAGAGTATGGACTGCTACATGGTTACACCACGCCTGACTGCAGCAAGCTTGTGATCAACTTCTCAATTTCTTCCTTGATGTAATGAGGGTAGCAATAAGGCCTTACATTGACAGGTCTTGCGCCATGCTCCAAAGGTATTCTATGAATGTGGGTTCGGTCTGGAGGAAGCCCCCTTGGCTCTGAAAATAGTGCTTTAAACTCAATATTTTGTTCAAACTAGCCGAAGTTGTTGTAGGCCTTGCAAAATTAGCACCCAAATTAATTGAAACACTTGAGGTTGGTACATCACTTCCTAGAGGTTCGGATAAATGCAACTGGTATAGTGGCCCAGTTGTTTTCCACCTTAACTCCCTTGCCGCAACTCCCCTTTCCACCACCTTATGTGTCGGGCCCTTAATCCCCTTCAACTCCATTCCACTTCCCATGTAATCGAAGCTCATCACTAACTTGGTAAAATCCCAACATATTGGTCCCAACATGTGCAACCATTGAGTGTCTAAAACTGCATCACATCCTTCAATAGCTAACAAAAATAAATCAATGGAGAACACGATGCCATGAAAAAATATTTGAACCCCATCACACCTTCCCTTACAATCTTACTTCTTCCTATTGGCTACCATTACCTTCATTACACTCATATGTCACAACGGTAAGCCCATTGCCCCAGCGAACGATGTATTAAAAAAATTATGGGAACTCCTAGAGTCAAGAATTATTGTGATATCGTGCCCCTTGATGACGCCTCTGATCCTCATTGTTTGTGGATAAATGGTTCCCACGATGGCGTGTAATGAGATCACTAGTTCTTACTCGCTATCCATCCGCTGAGCATCACCTTCATCGTCCTCCAATTCTCCTTCATCAGAAATATTCATTGAATAAAAAAAATAATTTTTTACATCGATGACCAGGTACAAAAATTTCTTCACAATTAAAACATAATCCTTTCTTGAATCTCACTCGGGCTAAGACGCCGTATGGGTGGTGTTTTATTGTCTCGACAAATTCGCCAAAGGCAGCGGGGGTGGCGTAGGTTCCACATTCACTGATCGCTTCATGACCTCCATAGCTACTGGCCTCTTTGCATGCCTTGCTTCAAACAAGTGGGATAGTCCAATGGCATCCATGATGGATGTTGGTCCTGCAGCCAGCACATCAGTTTTTATAAGCTCCTTGAGTCCACTTATGAAACACCCCAATTTATAAGTAGGGACCAACCGTCCAACACGACTCAACAATTGCTCAAATTGTAGCTGATATTCATGACTAGTTCCAGTTTGGCGCAGCTTGCTCAATGTGCCAAAATGATCTTCAAACATGGTTGGTCCATATTGGATTCGAAGTCCCCTTTTTAATGCCTCCCACGAATTAATTTCTTCGGTATCCTTGAATAATTGATACCACATATGCACCTCTCCCTCCAAGTGATATGCTGCCAATGGTAATTTCTCGATTTCATCCATTTGTTGATAATCGAAAAATTGCTCCACCTGATAAATCCAACTAGTCAAATCATCCAAATCATTATACCTCGGAAAGTCCAACTTGGCCAATTTTGGAACTGCCGAGTTGTTCCCTCCTCCATGATCTCGTCCATTTCTATTTCTTGATCCCGAGCCTTCCGCCTCTCTCGAACTCTTATCGGCCAGTGAATCTACCTTCTCGCTAGTTTCCTCAAATCTTTTCATAAGTCTTTCCATAATGCTCCCAAAGTTAGCCAACTGTTGTTCCAAACGCTCAGTTCTGGGATCTGCCGTGTTACAAGTGCAAGTGGTTGAACGAGTAACTGGTGGATCAACAGGAAAAGAAGTTGGATCACTCCGACGTGCTCTACCTATTGTGGATAAATTATGATCAATGACGTGGGTTGTTTAGTGAGGATCCCACCTCTGCAGACAAATTGTTTGAATATTTTCCAAATACCTCCATCATTGAATCCTCCCAAACTAATAACCATGGGTTTACTAGGAAAGTATTCCAGAAAAGAAACTCATACGTAATTCTAGCTAATTGATTTATTCCCAACAAGGCAAGTCAACCCTTACAAACATTTATTCAAAAGTAGTAAAATAACAGTAAAACAGCAAAGTTGCCAATGTTACACTTCCATAACTTCCTTAGCTTCCATAACATTGATGTTATGGTTATGAGTCATATGAAGTGACGAGATTAAATATGGATCACTGTGAAATTTGTGAAGTGGTTGGATGTTATGTGACGTGATGGGATGTTGTGTAGTTGGCAATGTGGTTGTATGTCGTGTAGGTCAAGTGAAGTGTCGGGATATGCTATGTAGTTTGGTTGTGCTATGTGAAGTGTTGGCTACAATTGTATTGGTTGGTAGGAACCTTGTAAGAACAAGTGGACGTGTTGGTAGACTATATGTTGATCTTAGGTGATAAAATGGTAGGGTACATGTGTAAACTAGTTAGACGCATGTGCCGGCCAGATTTACCATATGTAATGGATAGTCTATCTTAACCATGAGTACACGATGTTTAAACCACAGAATTGGCTTAAAGTTGTGTATTTTGCTTGGTTTGGGTTACAATGAAGTGTTGATTAGATTATGTATGAATGGAGGAAGAGATGTATGTATTGATTGGGGTTGAGATGTATAACTTGTTTGGTTCAAGTTATGCATCGGGATGGATGGTATAACACCCCGACCCCGAGGGTTCAGAGAGTTAACTCATATAACCTGATAATCAACTCTAACAAAGCTAATATACTTCCAAATTCAAGAATATATATTTCCAAAACTTCAAATCAAACGTAAATAGTTCAAATTAATAAACCATATAAACTCATTTATCCAATTTTCAATCCAACAACCCAAATAAAATATCAACTCTTCTTCATGTCTCAAATAACAAACTAGAAATAAGATAACATTGACATAAGTCTCCATAAACCGTCTAAATCCATTGAAGCCAACATTAAAAAAAATATAAATAACTTCCAACATCAGCACTAATACCACGAGATACCCAACAACAATTCACTGCTAATCTTCTCCATAAACTTCAATATTGATCCTTAGCTGAACCATCAATGTCATCTGAAATATTATGAAGATTAAAGGGGTGAATTATCAACAACTCAACAAGCAGAGAGCATATACTAGCATGTAAACATGAGCATTTATAACATTTGATAAGCAGAACAAAACATTTTCTTCAGATTATAGAAACAACCTATTTTACTTTCGAAAAGCAACAACAAAACTTGATACAAAAACATTAGAGCGAAATTTTCAGAAAGATAAATTTATTTCCAAAAAGAAAATCCATTGGCATTTCCAAACTGAAACATTATAATCATATCATCTCTTAGCATCACATCGGGAAAAATACCATGTCTAACCCCCGTGGTAGAGTTATAAACCACCATTATAACCGTGACTGGGCCATATTCCATGTTTCACCCCCGTGGTAGAGTTATAAACCACCATTATACCCGTGGCTGGGCCGTACACCATGTTTCACCCCCGTGGTAGGGTTATAAACCATCATTATACCTGTGACTGGGCCGTATACCATGTTTCACCCCCGTGGTAGGGTTATAAACCACCATTATACCCGTGGCTGGGCCGTATACCATATTTCACCCCCGTGGTAGGGTTATAAACCACCATTATACCTGTGGTTGGGCCTTAACAGAAAACAGAACAGATATCATCGGAATCAGATCACAATCATATACAGAATATGAACTTCATGCCAAGGTTTTCAAATGACACATCATATCAAAACAAAATACTTAATAGCTTTAGATCACTTCTCATGTTCAAAATAAATAGAATCAAAATATTTTCATTTGTTCATAACAAAACTTTTAGATTTTCATATTCGCTCTTTTGCATAGTTCAGAAACAAAATGCAATAAAATTAGTTCATGTCTACACCAGTCATGATAGGAAAAAAAAAAACACTTTCTCTTATATTGAATTTATGCATATGCAGAATAAACATCTGAGCTTGTTTTCAAATCATTTCTTTTAAAAAACAAACATGCTTATTTTCAAAGTCAACCTCATTTTATTTCTTTTATGCAAAACTAGTATATGAACCCCGCTTACCTAACTTCATCGTATTATCAACATTTTGAGTCGAAACTCTAGTAGTAACACCACCTAAACAAAACATATACCCAACATTTAATAACTAATCTAGTAAGCTACTATTTATTGAGTAATAAATCAAAACAGTCTCTTCACAACTCAATAACTATCATAACAATTAAACCCGAACAGCTCTCTCTTCAAACCAATCGCATTTAAAACCCAAAACAACCACCTTTTATTAACATCGAACCAACCATAGTTACTTCCAAAACCAACAACAACAACTCCAATGATTAAAACATAACCCAAACCAAACTTCACCTTCAACCTTCAAATAAAATTTTCAGTGCCTGCATCAATATTTTAGTCATTCAAAAATTCAATACTTGCATAAAAAATATCCAATACCACTAGCTCAAAATATCCATAACTTTACACCAAATAGTCTCAATTAATAGCCCAAAACAATCTCACAACACCATCCAAAAATCATACTCCTCATCTTAAAAAAAATTCCATCACACTACACCGCAATCCAACATATAAAATATCAACACAATATAAATTTATAACTATAACAGATTGCCAAAGTCACTGCAGCAGTGCAAAAATCTTACCCACGCCACAAACAATTCAGCAACATCACTGCATTTCACAATCAACCACAATATCCAAACCCTACCAAATGCTTCGGAAGTGACTTACCTAACAGAGTCACGAAAACTTCAAACCACTTCAAACCAACACAACCCACTGTAGTCTACGCCTAGAAAATTTTGAAGTAATCTCTAGTGAAAGAGAAAGTGACCTGTGCAAGGAAGGCTTGAGAAGTTGAGTGTGTGCATACGGCAAGCAAAACAGAGTGTGTGTGTGTGTGTGTGTGTGTGTGTAACCAAAACAGAGCAAAACCCAAAAATAGAAGGGAGGCCTGCGCGAGTAACACCAGAAAAATAAAATGGAAGAGAGAGATGCCGAATTGAAGGAAGAAGTTACCAACGGTTGTTCAAGATGCCGAACAAAACTGCAGTGGAGTCACAAGTTGAAGCTCTAACACCTTGAGTCGAACGCACGGTGAAGGGATAGAGAAATTGAGAGGAACCGATTGAAATGTCTGCAAAAATATGCGAGTCCGTTTCTTGAGCGTGGTAAGAGATAAAATCAACTGCAAGGGTTATGGGTTGATGCGCACGGTTTGAGTGATATGTGGAAATGCAGTGCAGTGGGAAGAAACCGTGGGGAAGAAAAACAGTGCAGCAGAAAAGGGAATTAACACTCACCAAAACAACGTCGTTCAAGCCTCTCATCAAATGCTCGTGGGCCGGGCTTCGTGCAACTGGGTTGACTTCAAAGAATTGGGCTTAGAGCCTGAATGTTACAGATGGTTTGGTAAGAAGAGTGTGATGAAGGTCATATTGTGTCTTAGCCTTTAAAATGAATCAAGGTGGTTCACCTTAAAATATAAAGACATGAAGTAGAATGCTATGTGTTGGAAAGGTGACCTCAAGTGGGTCACAAGCTATGACCTTGAGACTTAAGAAAAAATGATAACGGAAAGTATAGAAGATGAACTTGGATGATAGAGTATGTCTAAGTGAAGAAAGTTTAAGTAAATGGTAGTATTATGCAAGTTCTAAGTTTTAGTTACTTATGCACTTGAAAATGGAATGATATAAATTTATATATGCATGTAGGTTGCCATCTGGCATGCACATGAATGGACTGCATAAAATGAAAATAGCATGGAGTCCAAGTAAGTATTATATTTATACTCTTATAGAGTTTTCTAGATAATATGAAAATGAAAATGTTTTATGAAAATGTTTTATGAAAAATGTTCTTTTTATGCAATGAAAGAGAATGAAATGATGTTTTATGAAAGTGTGCTAAGTATTAATATTTAAAAGTATATGTATGTAAAGGCCTTCTTTGGCAACCTCTATAAGTAATAGTTGTATGCATGTGAATGGATATTATATGTAGTAGCTATTGTCTTTATTTTCCATGAAATGAATTGTTGAAGTTTTTGCTTATGCTTTGAAAAGATGTTTAAATGATGCGATGAAAGTGTATTTCAATGATATTTAAATGAGGCTATGAAATGAATTTTAAATGATGTTATGAAAGGAATGTTTAAAGAATGCTATGAAATGATGTTTATTAATATGTTTATGCTTATGCTCTTAAATGATGTTTATGAAATGAAATGGATTGATGAATGAAAATGAATAAAAAGGCAAAGACTGAAAGGAATGAAGGAATGAAAAGAAAGGATAGGAAAGGAAAGGAAATGAATGAATGTTTTAATGTATGAAAATACGTGATTGTAATGTCGGGTAAGTAGTACTGGTAGTGCACCCAATGCTACCCCCTAGCTGAAAGGGATTCTCAACCTGTGGCCATAAGTGGAATCTAGGTCTAAAAGACTGCTAACCTCAACACACAGGATGTGATAATGTATACTGGCTAGAGGAAAAATGAAAAGAGTAATTGAATGTTATGAATGATTTAGTTTCTTTATGAATGAATGTACAAGTGTGGGAAATGTTTTATGAGAAATGAAAATTTTTTTAAAGAAAAATCTCACCTTGTAATGTTTTCAAAGGAAGTAAATGCTTTAAGTAAAGTATGTCGATGAAGTACTACTTACTGAGTATTCAATTCATTTTATTTTTATATATGTCCCTCCCCTTCTCAAGAAAAAAAATGAGTAAGAAGCATTAGGACAAACATGGCTCAAGGGAATAGTGACAGAAGCCTAGACCTATTTTTTTGAATGTATGAAAGTCAATTTTTGTAAAAGACCTTTTTAATTCAATTTAATGATTTCTGCAGTAAACTCACTTTTAATTTATAGAGCATGTTTTAGTTTTAAAACATAAAATCTTTTATATCCTGGGAAGGAAAGGGAAAAATTTTTAAAATTGTCAGTAATTCCCATCTCATTTTCTTAAATTATTTTCTAAAGTCCCACACAAGGACGGGCGTTACATAGGGTGTTTTAGACATCCCATATATGGATGGGGGTAGAGATGGTTCAGCAAGCCATAACTAGTTTTAGAGACGTTGATTACTAAATAGGTAACTATTTTTCTCTTGCATATTATTTAGGAAGTAACATTCCTAATGCAGAAAAGACCAACACTAGTAAGTCTAGATTGGAAAAGTAGAAAAGACAGGATAATACAAGTTTTTTCATAAATTGAATGCATTTCACATGTTACCAGACTCGATTCAGCTAAAAGAAATGATAAAATCAATTTTAATGACCAAATACAGGAACTATTAATATCAGTTTTCCCAATGTTTTTACTACCTAAAGCAGTTAAGTTTTCTAGAATGAACAAATAATTGTTCTAAAGCATCAATCAGTCAAGGTTGGTATGGCCCACTCACTTGGGCTAACAGGCATTGTAGTTGCTTAATTGCTAAAACATTTTAAATTGAACTTTAGAGTGAATAAGCCAAAGAGATTAGATCTATATGGAAGTTTTTCCTTCAATGGTGATTTGGCAGTGTCAAGATTATTGACAAAGAGCTCATAAAGACCCATTCCAAAAACCATCATCACAGTTCCAAAAAATTAGACATCTACAAGTGCAATGTAGTAGTGATTAGTGATTTGAGTACACTAACAGAGAATAAGGGCAAATGACCTATCATGAGGGGATTTATGGGCTGAAAGTAAACCAAATCAGAATACAAGAAAATCTTCTAACACATTTTTTGAGAAGTGGAATAAATGCACAAATCTCAAACCACATGGAAGGACCAATTATGAAACACTGCATCATATATCGAGTAATAACAGCTCAATGAATACACAAATATATGAAAAGTTTAGGGGGAAATCACGAAAAAAGGAGCAGCATAATTCTAAGAAAGAAAATACCCTATAGAAGAGGATCAATGCACTTAATCAAATTATAATGATCCAAAATGCATCTACAAATGATCCAAAATGCATCAAGAAAAGGGCAAAAAATATAATAAGAATAATAGTGTTTCCTTCAATGCACTTAATCAAGTTATCTGCTTATCCTTCTCTGGCAAAGGCATGAATAGCATCCATTTTACTGAAAATTAAAGCAAGGAGCTTTTAGCTCAGCCAAAAGAAAGAAAGGATCAGTACCTTTGAAATTTTTATAGATAATTTATTTCTTTCAACATATGGCATCTGTTTGCGAAAGAAAGTTGTTATTAAGGACCAGTTAATACCATTAGGAGCTATTTAAAAACTCATGCTTTGCAATGCTAAGGAGAAGTATTGCATAGCTCAATGAAGCACATCCATAGACAAAATAAAAGACATCATGTTAACTGATTACATACAGTAAGCATTCCATACAACTACTATATGTTCCATCAGTAATAAGAAAGACACCACTAAAATCCCTTATTAGTTGCAAAACAAGAACAAACTGAATCATGATACTTGTGCCCCATCAAAAACTCCTAGAATAATTGACTTCCCTGGAATCATTCCTTTTAAATTCAAAACAAGAAGTTAGCATTGTAAGGGCAGTATATCTCATTAATTACAAGACTAACAAAACAAAATTGCACACCTACTCTAGACTGAAATTATTGGGCAGTGAACTATCAATTTATTCATAATGCATGAAGACACTAATTAAAAATGATAATGCTTGAATATAAGAAGAATTTTAATGTCCCTCAAACCAAATGGCAAAAACTGTTAAGAAACCAACAATCACTAGGTCAAGAAATGCAAGACTACTAGCCAATCACAGCAATCCCATGATAATAAAAATCTCTAATTCAATAAAAAAATCAATAAATGATAAAAAAAATCAAAATAAAAACAACCCAATACATAACACCAAAATCCTCTTCTTGTAACAGAACACATAAACCTTAAATTTTAAATAGCCAAAATTTCAAAACGAAATCTCAACCATATGTAAAATCAAACTTCAAATCTCAACCCACCACAAGAAATTTAAGTTTTAAAGCATTAAAAATGAAATCGAGAGAGAGAGAGAGTGAGAGAAATAGACAAAGAGAGGGAGAGAGCTTACTAGACATCGACGTCACCACGGTGGGCAGAGACTCATCGGCTAGATAGAGGGAGTAGGAATGTAACCAGCTAGTTCAGTCCTCTTTTGGACATATTTTAGAATCGAATGGGTATATACCGGTTTTGAGGCTTGAAGAACCGATACCGTACTATTTACACCCCTAAACCGATACTTTCGGTTTTAACAGTTTCGGTTCAGTCCGGTATATTATATAATATCTATATTATAGTATATAATAATATAGTGATAATACATTGTAGTATATTATAATATATATTATAATATATAGTGATATAGTATTAGTATAACTATTAATATAATAGACTATAGTGATATAGGATTTTAAAATTTAATATTATATTAATTAGTAATTTATCATATAATACAAAATTATTTTATATATAATTATATATAATATAAAAAATTATATAAAAGATATTTTATACAATATAAAAATTAAAATATATATATATATGAACTGGTCAGGTTCGGTTTAGTTCAGTGTTAGAAAAAGAAAAACCAGAACCAGACCGACTTTGACCTGTTTTGAAAAAATGAATTTGGTACCGGACCAAACCAAACACAATACCGGACCAAACCCATCGGTTAAATCAGGTCTGGTCCGGTTTATAGATTTTTTTTTCCACCCCTAAGAGGGAGTGAGACGAGTGCGAGGCGGCGACGGATGGACGAAAAGAGTGTGTAGGACGAGTGTGAGAGAGAAACAGAGGTGGGAGAAGAGGCAGGAGAAAATTCCTAGAGAAAAGAGATAGTATCGGGCTGGGGAAGATGAAAGGGGAAAGGCTAATTAGGTCTTCTATTGTGACTTTTTCTGGTGATTTAACTCCGCCGTAAGTGAAAATGTAATTAATAAATGTACCGGCGTCCTAAATCGCTGCAAAAGGCATCTTGCTTTCGAGTTTTTGACGTTGATTTTATTTGTAGTGATTTTTAATCTTCGCAAAAAGTGGGTTTTAGCCTCAACTTATTGTTCGTCGGAAATAAACGAATGGAAATGTTAAAATTTGCATTTTTGCGGTAAAATTATAATCGTCGTAAATGAAATTGGCTGCAAAAATATCTTTTTTGGTAATTTTATTTGCGGCGAGTAAGTTTAGCCGGAAAAAAGTGGGATTTTTTAGGCGATTCAACCACTCATTGGAGATGAAGCCTTACAACAGTAATTATTGACTTATTGCAAAAAAATACTAGTTGCCAGAAATAATTTTGGCCGCAAAAAGCTTTATTTATTGTAGCATATATTTAGTCCATCCAAGTCCAAGATCAATCATCCACTTGATTAACCAATTTTAAGAACACAATAAGAATTATAAGAAAAATTAGGTAGACCAAGTAATACATAAGGTAGGGTACTGATATCTAGAAATCATGTATGACTTTATGCAAGACAGGATCAATATATATAGATTTCAAGAAAGAACTTTTGATGGTAAGATTAACCAATATAGACAATATCATTATATGATTTCATCATAAATGTGAATACTTGAGTTGTATATATATATAGTCAAATAAAAATGCTATAAGAATAAAAATGTACATGGGAGGAATTAAAAAAAATGCAGGATCGTTTGGATGCTTGGCTCATCAACATGGTCTAGTTCTGGGCTACCTTCGATTACCAAATAATAGAGAGTTTACAAATAAAGTCTCAGAATTGGCATTCAAAAGCCAGCAAAAGCTGCCAAATATTACTAATTATCATTCAATGGCTAATATTATTTACTACGAGCAAATCTGCAAGTGGCTAATCAATCCTCATCATGTAGTATGTTCACAAAATTTGGGGTCAATTCTACTACAAAAGAAACATTTATTTGTAGCCAGTTATTTGTTATGAAAATGATAATTTTCTACTAAAATGGGTCTATTCGCATCTTAAATAGTCAATCTCGTCGTAAATAACTCGTCACAAATGTTTGTTTTCTTATAGTGCGTTCTACAGTACGAGAACTTCAAATACCCATCTCAATATTAATAAATGACTATCAAATAACTTGCTTGAACCAACCACATGGATGTCCGTGCATGTACCAGTAGATCAAGAAATTCAGTAGTTCTACTCCCCTGCTCCTCAGGCGAAACTCCATGTTGAGAACTTACTCGGAAAGCTATCAAGATATTAGCATCTTTGGTTTGATATTCAATAGTATACTACTGGAAATTTTTAATAATTAAGACCAATTATGAATCCAACGCTTGTTTTATAGTACGTAATTGTTTTTGGTTTCATAAACCCTTAATGATATTACTCGAGTCTAGCCTACTAGAGCTATCAATATCATCAACTTTATTCAACTACTTCTAAGTCAAACGTCGCTGTACCCTGCGGGAGTGGGATAGAGAAGGAGGAAAAAAATAGAAGACTTCACATAGTACTTGTGATCTAAAAATCAATATGATTTATTTCGTACCTTTTGCTCAATGAGAAAATGCATGAGCCAGATTCTATAGGATCAAACCTATGGGACTTATGGAATGATGAAATGGAATAAAAAAATAAAAGAGACGGAAAAATAATAATAAAAAAATAAATTAAGTACATAAAAATGAAGTAAAAGAGCCCAGATTCTAAATGAATGAAAACGTGACTGAATTGGTCCCAATTACTCTTCGGGATGGAGTGGAAGAAGAGAGGAGATTCTCAAATGAGGAAAATGATCCAATGACTTCGAAAGAATTGAACGAGGAGCCATTCTATGAGGTGAAAATCTCATGTACTGTTCTATAGAGTGGCAATAAGAGTAACTTATCTGTCAACTTTTCCACTATCGCCCCCAAAAAACTAAACTTTCCCTTACATAAAGTTGTCAGAGCACACTTAACCTCTAGATTTGAAATCATTGCTTATATACCTGGTATTGACCATAATTTACAAGAACATTTTGCAGTCTTAATAAGAGAGGGTAGGGTTAAGGATTTATCCGTGTGAGATATCACATTGTTCGACGAAACCTAAATGCTATCGGAGTAAAGGACCATCAACAAGGGCATTTTAGTGTCTTGTAGATTCTTATCCAAGACTTGTACCATTTGATGATGCCATGTGAATAGCTAGAAGCATATGAAGTGCATGGCTTCTGAAATTAAGGCTTTACAGATTTGCTGAGCACAAAATATAATCCTCCACATTCTTAATTTGTGCATGTTGGAAAATCAATCAACATGAATATGCCACAACATGGGAAAGAACAAGTCTAAAACCTTTTTGTCTATTAAGCTTCACAAGTGTAGCTATAAAACTAGTTTTACTATACAACCCGTTTCATAGCACCTGAATATATATTATATACATGATGGTCACATGCAAACACTTTTGATTCTCAAGTAGCAGGGAGTAAACTAGGTCCTCATTTGCTTACTAGTGTGGACTAGAGGTAGAGGACACTCAAACAAACTAATCCAAAAAAATCACTTGCGATATATGATTTGGGCATTGCTGAGTAATTGTTCTAGCCAACCATTGCATGCCATTTCTCACCCTCCCCCAACTTGACTCATTATTGTTTGTTGTTGAAAATCTAAAGCAACAATACTTTGTTATGATGCAATGCATTCATCAATAGAAAATCAGATGCAATGCCCAAACTCCATCTTTGAAAAATCAGTAGAAAAGGCAATACATTAGGTAAGGGAGGCCTACACACACACACACACAGAGGGGGGGGGGGGGGGGGGGGGAGATTTGGAAAATCAAAGGTGATGGTAAAATACGATAGGGAGAAAATTTGGAATCTTGGGAGAATTAAAGGTTGACATCAAAGGGGAGAAACTTTGGAGATGTGAGTGAAACACTAGAAATGAGAGAGTGAGAGAGAGAGAGAGAGAGCGAGAGGAGTAGGGGAGGCCAATAGGGCCCTACACCCCACCCTCGTCCACACCGCCCTCGCTTGGACATGGTAGTTCTCCCGTTTCAACAAGGTCACCTGCCCGCATTTGGGCTCCCGGAAGGTGTGAGGGGTGGGTTGGGCCTAGTCCTGTCCTGTCCCGTAAAACTTATATATATATGTATGTATGTAAAAAAAAATACAACCTTTATATTAAAATGGCATTGTTTTAAATAAAACCCTAAAACCAATCCCCCAGCTTAGTCCCTCCCTCACTCTCATCTCGATTCTCTCTCTCTCTCTCTCTCTCTCTCTCATCTCTATCTCACTCTCTCTTAGATCTATCCTCTTTCTCACTCTCTGTCCGTCGTTCATTGTAAGCCATCATCGTCATCGTGAGGTTGTCATCGTCATTGCTGCCTAAAGCTAGCTTTGTCGCCATCGCTGTAAGTATCCTAAATTTCAATATTTTTGCTTTTTCTTTTTAGTTTTGTTTGAGTTATGGAGGATCTTATTGATTTGAGGATTTGGAGAATGGTATTGTGACTTATGTGTTGTAGAGATTGGCTTGTTCATTATGAGAATTTCTTATTCTAAATTTACATAAAGAATTGTACACATAATAGGGTTTCAGATTGAAACCTTAAATTAGCTTAGGGTTTCAATCCAAAACCCTTATTTATGTTAGAGGTTTTAATATTGAAACCCCTAACTTAATTTAGGGTTTTGGATTAGAACCCTAAATTAAGTTAGAGGTTTCAATATAGAGATTGGGGTTTCAATATCGAAACCCCTAACTTAGTTTAGGTTTTCTCTAAATTGGTTTCAGATTGAAACCCCAAATTAATTTTGGGTTTCAAGCTAAAACCTCATTTTGTTTTGGGGTTTCGATATCAAAACCCCATTTTGTTTTGATGTTCATGATTATATGGTTTTAATTGTTAAGTGATTTTTACATCCTTTTAGATCTTTGTTAGTCAATGAGAATGGATAGTCAATCAGATTTTAGTACTAGCTCTCATACCCCTACCTATACCCCTACCCAAACCCCTACCACTAACATTACCACTACCACTAACCCTACACCTACCCCTACCCCTGCCCCCATGCCCCCACCAAGAAAGAAACAAGTTTAAGTTGTTTGGTCTCACTTCACCAAAATAAAGAGCGATTGGACTTAAAAAAATGGTGGATGGGAGTAGTTGGGGGGGGGGGGGGTTGAAGGGATTTACAAAGTATGTTCCAGATGAGTATAGGAGACACCTATCTTGTATGGTCATAATGAGCAAAGGGTTCCAAGTATATCTTAAATATTTGGAACCTAAGTTTAACATTCATTCTCGCTAGAGGATGGCAAAGGATATTAGGAAACATTAAAGTCTAGAAAAATATTTGTTGAAAAACCAATTGATGGGTCAAAGATTTTGCCTCACCACCGATATATGGACATTTGTCCAAAATTTTAATTATATGTCTTTGACAACACATTTTATAGATTATGATTGGAAATTAAACAATTTTTTTTTTAAAATTTTGGCGAATTTGCAATCACAAGGGTGAGACAATTGGGAGGACCTTAAGGCCGCAATAAAGGAGTAGGGGTTGTAACAGGTTGTAACAGTAACGGTTGACAATGCCTCTTCTAACGATATGGCTTTGGGGAAACTAAAAAGTAAAAACCTATCTTAGAAGGGCCAATAAGTCAATCATGGGTTGTGAGTGTTTGCATGTGAGATGTACTGCACATATTCGAAATATTATCATGAGGGATGGTTTTAAAATCTTGATGATTCGGTTGCAAAGGTTAGATGGTGGGGTTTGAGAGATCTCCACCTACTAGATTTGAGAAATTCAAAGTTTATGTGAAGGCCTCGGGTATTGAGTGTAAGAAGGGCCTTTGTCTTGATGTTCTTACAAGATGGAATTCAACATTCTTGATATTGAAGATGGCCCAAGAGTATAAGTCGGCCTTTGTGTTAATGGGTGACAAAGATATTCAATATATCAAATATTTTAAGGATGAAGGGGATTAGGTAAACCTATTGATTATGATTGAGAGGTTGTTGGGATTTTTGAAGATTTTTTTTATGCTATCCTACAAGGTCAAAACTAGGCTTTCGAGTTCATTGCACCCTACATCTAATGATTTTTTTCAGCAAATATAAAAGGTGATAGAAGAGTTGGATGACATGTGCGGGAGTAACCAAACTAGGCTACGGGCAATGGTATTGAGCATGAGGGTCAAGTATGACAAGTATAGGAAAGAATTGAGTAGGATGAACATTTTTCCATATGTGGCCGTTGTTCTTAACCCGCAGTACAAAATTGATGACATGGTGTATGACTTGAGATTGGCGCAGGGGAAGGCATGAGCAAATCATATTGCGACAAGAGTTAGGAAAAGTCTTAGTAGATTGTTTGATGAGTTTGCCGCGTCCAGGAGTGGTAATAGTCTGACACCTACACCTACTGCACCGCCTCCTCCGGAAGGATGGATAGGGAAAAGGCATAGGTTGGAATGGGGTGAAAGGTTGGAGCAGGACCCCCTGGTCTGAGAGGCCCAGTCGAAGTCGAATAAATACTTGGCATTGAATTTGCACCCATTTACACGGGGATTTGATATCTTATCTTGGTGGAAAACCAATGTCGTCAAGTATCCTGTCCTTGGAGATATAGTCCGCAATATTTTGATCATCCATATTAGTACTGTAGCCTCAAAGTCAGCCTTTAGCACTTGAGGGCACATATTGGATCTATTCCGGAGTTCTTTGTCTCCTACCACTGTTGATGCATTGACTTACACTCAGAATGGATTAAAGAGAAGCCAATTCATATTCCAAATGTGGGGGACTTCAAAGAGGCTGGGGAGGAGGAGGTTAGTGATCAACCTAGATCCTGTAATCGATTTTAATTGATTAATTTGCTTTTTTTATTACTTTAATTTATTTATATTATTTTAACCGGTATTATTTTTAAATTTAATTGCTGTAAGGACAATGCCTGCGATACATGAGGCTACATCTACATCGGCTGCAATATGATTTCGTGTGTATTCACTGCTGCCATGGGTTTGTATAAATGTTTCCTTAATTATTTTTTATATTTATATAATGTTTGTAATTCTAATTATTTTTCTTGTATTACTTTTAGCTTTTATAGTTTTAATGTCATATGCCCAATCCTAATCCCAATGATCTCATATTGATCTCAATCTCATCTTGATTAGTACTTTTAATGACTGTAATTTTTACAAATCAATATAATGTTTTCTTGCTTGTAATTCAAATTTTTTTCCTATTAACGTTTCAGGTTTTATAATCTCACAGCACAACTCACTCACTTCCCCACCATCGTGACCATCCCAAATTCTAATACAAAGTCAATGCGAAATGATATCATAATTCAATTGTAATCTTGCTACAATTTGTTATTTATTTGTGTTATTATTATTCATTTAAATTATGTGATAATTTGTAATATATTTAGATTAATTTGTATTATTATAATAGCTTAGGATTATTAGTTACAACTTAGGAGTTCCTAAGTTTTTAATTTGTATTATTGTAATATCTTAGATTATTATTTTTTTTAAATTTAGACAACTTAGAATTTCAATATCTAACTTACAATGGCTATTGGGCCCAAAAAGTTTGGGCCCAGAGATGTGTTCCTAGCATATTTTAGCCTAGAAACATGTGTTGGGCCTAGTGAGCTGTGGGCCCATTTGGGTAGGGAGGGTGGACTGATAAGGGGTCTACCCCAGGAATCCAGACTGGGGGCCTTGCCCTAGGTAGGGCAGATTCCAGGGGCCAAACCCCACCCCGCACCCATGCAGGGGCGGGTGCGGGAAGAGAGTCCCCCCACACCAGGGGATGCAGGTAGCACCCCTAGAGAGAAGTCAATGAAGCCAAAGAGACAGTGTGTGGTGTTGTCTAGGTTTGAAATTCAGGCCCTAATCTAGTACTACCCAACCTTCTTAGATATAACATCTTTGTGTTTGTCCAAATCACACCAGGTCTAGTCTTGAGGCTTTCTCTTTGTATATTTATCGATTAGATATGCATATTTAAATATTAGTCATTTCCTTTTTTTATGTATATTTACAATTGATCATAAAAACCCTTTTGTATTCTAGTTATAAGATAACAAATAAATGCATAGGTATTTATGTTTTTTTTTTTTTTTTTAACACTGAACATCATAAGCAAAATTTCAATTTTAGTCCAAACTACTCTTCAAGTGGGACTTATCATAAGATGTGTATAGTGTCCTAGGGTTGCACTTTCATTTTGGGCCCCTCGACTTGTTCCTAAATTGCCTAATTCTATGCATATATGATGAATAGCCTTAGTTTATTTTATTGAGAATTTAATGTATTGGTCCTGAGGTTTGACCTTTTTTCCAAATTGATTTCTATGGTATCAAGTTTTAAAAGTATCCCTGAGACTATATCATATGGTGCATTCTTAAACCGATTGTGGAAAAAAGGCTTTGATTTTATTGACAACTTGGAGATCATTATTAGCCAAGATAATATCATTCATATAAACGAGCGGAGCAAGAAGGGAAGAACTAGACCAATTAAAGCCATAATTAAGCAAGTAGGAGAATGTACATCTTAAAGCCATTGACGAGAACGTCAAGAAGCGTGTTTGAGACCAAAGAGAGATCATTTCGGGCTTGTTTGGAATGTGAGATTATCTCATCTCATAATTTCTTTTTCAAACAAAATCACTCAAATACAAACACTTCTCAATTTCAAATTTTTAACTTTTTCATCTAATCATTACAGTTCTCAAACATCTTAACAAAACAGACACAAAAAATGCAAGTTTTTCAAATTTTGAAACAAAAATTATATTAAAAAAATATATTATAATAATATTTTAAATTTATAATATTTTTATTTAACTTTTTCTCTCCCATTTCCTAAAATCCAATAAAATATCTTAACTTAAATCATTTCGCTATTATTCACATAATTCTCATCTCATCTCATTACCCAAATGTGATACCCCAAAACTTTAGTGTGTTTTATTTTATTTTATTGTGTTTTATTCTTTTCTTCAAGGGTTTATTATTTTTATATATGAGCCCGATTGGATGGTTGTGGGCTTTTGGATTGTGTAGGTGCAATGGGCAAATTTTTTGGCCCAAAAGAGAGGAGAACTGGGCCCAGCCCGTGGGCTAGCTGAGAGCCCAACCCCCTCCTTCAAAGTGACGACGTTTAGTGGCCTGAGGAAGTGAATTTTTTCTCCCCCTGAAACGACGAAATTTTGGCATGTAGGGTGAAAAACCCTAGCCTTTTCTTTTTCTTTTCCCCTGGCACCACCCCCTTCTTTCTTTTTCTTTTATTCTTCTTCTTCATTCCTCTTCTTGCGCCCATGACCTGCATCACCATCCCTCACCGCCAGTCTAGTTTTGCCACGCATCTATCGCAGTGCACCACCTCCACCATCGACTGCACCACCACCCTTTTTCCCCAACCCGTGCACCCCATTTTCTGGTCTCCCCACTTACCTCTATTCCCTAGCCATTTCGGCCATGGAAATGGCATGCCACTGGTGGCCACTTGTCGCACACATAGGGTGCAACGCACGTGAAGCCCATGCCACCCTGCACCCCCAATCACAGTCGTGGCTGCGATTGCCAAGAACCACCCCTTGGCCTATAAATAGGCCGAGCTACTCCTCCCTTAGATCGTCCTTCAAATGATCTCTCCTTCCCTCAAATCGAGTTCTAGCATCTCCCTCACCCTTAGATCTACTTCCCAAACACTCTAAGTGCTCCCCTTCCCTAAGTTCCACCTAACTTGTGATGTAATACCCGAGTCCTACTACGTAGGTCCTTACGTCATATTATTAATTTTTTAAGTTAAATATTTTGAGATAAATATTTTTATTATTTTATTTTAAGATGAGTATGCTTTATTTTAAAATATGATTTATTAAAATAAATCAAGGGTATTATTTTTAAGACTTTAAAATATTTTCCCTTAAGCCCTTTAATTTTATTCATTTAGGAAATAACCTAATTATTCTCTACCATTAGATTGGTAGGTGAAAAGCATCCTTGAGGTGGATAGATCTCCACCATCCACTTGCTTCCATGTGATGGAAGGAGGAAACAACGACCAAAATGTCTTTGTCCCTCCTCAAGCTTACGGTGAAAGCCGCTCCAAAGGAGAAAAGAAAAAAACAAAAAAAACAAATCCTAAGGCATTCTATCCCTTAACCCGTCGGTCTACACCCAAGAAAGGAAAAGAAAATTCCACCTTCCCTTCCAATTAAGCTAAAGACGATGCACACCCTCTCTTCTTCTCCTCTCTTTTGTTCTTCAAGAAACTAAGTTCCTCTCATCTCCTTCAAGCCTTGCGACTCCATGGCAAGGGAAAAAGAAACAAATATTTTTCTTCATCCTCTCTAAGCCATACGAGTATACTCCCTCCATACCCACTTCGGTTTTTGATTCAAAGCCTGGAACCAAAACTTGATTTCATCTTCCAAATGGTGAAATATTGAAGGTAATAGACTTTTAATTTATTCCCTAGTATGATTTACATGTGGGTTTCGAGTTTCATTATTTTCTTACCCATAATGTTTCGATTTTGGAGTTAAAACAGTTCTATCATGTTGGCTCTTCATCCACACGGTTATACCACTAATTCGTCATCTATCTTGCCTCTTGAAAGTTGCTAAGAACCTAAGGTAAAAATCCTAATTTGACTCATTTGATTTTAGTGTGATTTTGGAGGCTAATTAAGTTGTTTTAGCTTGTGTTTTGGTGTAGTTAAATTCCTATATTGTAAATAAATATGTATGCCCTGTTTTTAGCCCAAACTGAATTGTATTATAGTTGTTTTGCTATGTATTTTCCTATATTTCAAAAATGTTATGTTGTTATTAAACTTGGTTTAATCATAGGTGATGATTAAAGTGATTTTAAATTATATATGTTGGTATCATGTGTCTTGTGTTGGGGGTTGGTTGGTAATCTATTTTTTAGGATGCTAGATGTTTGGTCTAAAGGCTTTTGCTTGGTTCGATAATTTTATATCTTGCTTTTAAAGGTATTAAGTGAGTAAAGCATAAGCTTGAATGTTGAAAAGTTTGCTTAATGAGTAACTTTGTTATACCTTATGCTACTTTAATTTTAATGGGAGATGTTATCTAAACTATTTAAATATTGCTTATGTGAATAGGTTATAGCTTAGTTAGTTTAGACATAAGAGATTAATTGTGCATGATA
This sequence comes from Juglans regia, assembly GCF_001411555.2. NCBI lineage: Eukaryota > Viridiplantae > Streptophyta > Magnoliopsida > Fagales > Juglandaceae > Juglans > Juglans regia. The sequence continues at coordinate 13,430,867 of NC_049906.1, read as the reverse complement.
TATTATGATATGCAAAGCTGTCCAAGCATTTCCAAAGTCCATATCATGCCATGTCATGATGTAAAAATAGCCCATTTATGTTGTCCCTTGTTTGGTTAAATGCTACCTAACCCAAGAGTCCAAAATGTTGATAATCTAACTTTTTTATAATGAGTGACTACAAGTTGATTTAAAGGGCATGTTTCCTAAGCTTTTTTAGCCTACTTGAGATGTCTAAATCTATTTTAAAGCCAATTGCTGAGAATTTCCAGATTTTATCACCTAATGTCCACAACCCAAAGTGAGCTTGAACCAAATAGACCTTGCTTGAAGCCTATGAATTCTTAACTATTTTTCATGTAAGCTTTTAAAATAGTTTTTCCATGGACAGCTAGCATGTTTTAATATTTAAGTTATTTCTCTTGTAAGTTGAGGTTAGGAGTAGTCATTTGGGTTAATGTGAAGCATAGAAAGGACGCTAGATTGTGGTATCGTGACTTTCTCTTTTAAAGGGAGGGCTAAAGAATATTGTATGAGTATTAATACGCTTATGCTATTTATTGGAATAAGACCTATATTGAAGTTGGAAGTATCGAGGAGCATAGAGGTAAGTAGCTATGACCATGCTTTTTACACCAAGTTCTCTTTACGAAAGAATGTCTCTCTCTCTTTTCAAATGTTCTTCTAAAGAAAAAGTAAATGTATATATTATGTACAAGCCCTTTTTTGATAGCCCATATTAAGCACTCTATCCATTATAATTGTGTATGTGTATAAGGTAATGCATGCACGAAGGTTCTAACTCATTAGATTTTCATACATGCTCTCTTAAGAAACTTATTGGTTGTTTCTATATATATAGTACAGTATGGAAATTTATTTTGTTCATAAATATGCATGTGCATTGGATTAAGAAAGATGATGGAAATGTTTTGATTGCCAAGGGAAGGAAATGAATGTCTCATGACTTATGCTTCAAGTGATGCTTTAAATGAGTTTTAAAATGTCCCTATAAACTCATGTTTTAAATGAGGCGAAGAAAGTGTTTTAAAATGTCCCTATGAACTGATGTTTTATAGATGCCATGAAAGATGATGTTTAAACTCATGCTTTTGAATGATGTTCTTCCATGAATGAACTATTAAATGAAAATGACTGAAAAAAAAGGACTGAAAGGACTGACATGAATGAAAGAAGGAAATGACTGAATGAATGAATGTTTTATTGTATGAAAATATGTAAAGGCCATATGAATTAAAAGGGTACTAAATGAATGAGCAGATTGCAATGTCGGGTAAGTAGTACTGGTAGTGCACCCAGTGCTACCCCCTCACTGAAAATGATTCCCAACCTGTGGCCACGGGAGGAATTCATGTCCAAAGGAAGACAGCTAACCCTAATACATGGGATGTAATAGTGTGTACCGGCCAAAGAAAGTGAAATATGAAAGTATAGTTATCTCTTAAACTGTTTATGCATGAAAGTATTGCTTATTCCTTAAATGTTTATGCATAAAAGTATGACCTATTCCTTAAACTGTTTATGCATGAAAGTATTGTCAAGGTTAGCAAATGTTTATGTATACATGTTTTCAAAAGAAATGATTATGTGATTAATAAGTTAACAACATGATATACTCCTTACTAAGTGTTCGACTCTCTTTTGTTTTAAATGTTTTAAACGTCCAAGTAATGATGAAAAGGTAGGGGAGCAAGGCACTACTACAAAGGGAGAGGCTGACGTTTAGGGTCTTCCCTAACTAGAACTGTTATGTTTATGGATGATGGATTATGTTTATAGTCGAACATTCTATTCGACCTTATATGAATGATGGGCTATGTTTATGTATAGACATTTTATGTTGGGATGGGCTCTGACAGTCTCTTATGGGTGAATGTTTGAATAAAATATCTATCAGGTGTTCCCTTTATTAGATTTGAAATTTAGAGTACACGCATGTCATGTCCATGCCGATCGCATATTACTGGAAAAAGAAATAGAAAAAAGAAAGAAAGTAAAGGACATGTATGTACGTCACGATCCCGCCCTTCCAGGGGCGGGGTTGTGACATTTGAGCTAAAGCTCACCATAGCTGTTGCCTTGCTGTACTCTGCCGCTCCCCACCATGAAAATCCTCACCTTCACCCACTAGCACGTCAAATCTGTGATCCTTGTTAAAAGAAACCCATTTTAATCCCTCTATTATGTTCGTTTCACCACTTGCCTCGTGTTTCATTTTGTCAGATGACCAGTTTTTAATCTAACCAACTTTGTCCGTCCATGCAGCAATGCGCACACTCGTTCAATCATGAGACCAAGTAAACCATCACGTGCGATCATCCAGAATATTTGCCTTCAGTGTTGTAAGTAACTCTCCCGCGCGACCCTCGAATTTCTAATGTGAAATTATCTCTAACTTTGTTGCAATCTAGTTATGTTTGAGAAGGGCCTTTGGCCTGGGGAAGTGTTGGGATTATTTGACGTAGTTGTTGTCGAAATTTGGGCCTAGGGCCGGATGGCGGATGGGAAACGCATGTAGTGGGGGTTTGTGAAACTATGGATTTGTGACTATTGTCTGTTATGCCATGCCATCCAATAAACTGCTTGTCATGCATTAGTATATTATTGCTATTGATATCTACCATGATTTATTCAACTATGCAGTGTTCTATGTTATGCTGCATAATCTGAAAACTAAGTTTTGGTAAATATATTTTTGTGTGGGTGCGTGCATGTCACGACCCCAAGCCAAGATGGGGAATTATCTTGGTGGAACTCCTCTGGTCACTTGGAAGCGTGTAAAATACAGTGACGTCCCCAGGGTTGTCGTCGAGCAACAGCAGACTCAGCCAAGACAGTAACACTTTTGATATGACTCTGGAGCCCCTCTGTTGGCGAGGGCTAGAGGATATCTAGTCACGTACGCATCGGGCTTGGAGCTAGGCATCGCTCGTAACAAAGTCATACATTCGGTCATTACCTGTGGTGTGATGAAGGGAGCCAGAATGTGCGGGGGTCCCAAGGGGAGACAATGGTGTACACAGAAATAAATAGTTGTGTTTGAGTACAAAAGTCATTTTTGGAGTGAGTGGTTATAATTAAATGATTTTTGGGAAGGTGGTAAAAATGGCTATTTTGAGTAGTTGCTTTCATAATTGTTGAACATGTTTGCTTGTATAATTTCATGCTTGAATCTCTTGGTTGTTGTGCTGTTAATTTACTTACTAAGATTGTGAAATCTCATTATAGTATTCCTACCAACGGTTCCGTTTCATTGAAACGTAGACTTTGATGCAGATGAGGGGTATGAGAAGAAGGGACCAACCCCACCCGAGTGATGGCTCAGGGCTTTTTGCGTTATTTGTTGTTGGACCTTTGTTTTCCTTTCATTTATTTAAGTCGAATGACTATATTAACCTCTTGGAGGACTTTGTTTCAGGTTGTATCGTTTTATAGTTTTTGGTACTTAGTTTTCAACTATCTTATATTTTTCCAATGCGTTATTTATGATGTGCACATTTTGCATGTTTGTACACACTTGCACATGGCGATAAGGTGTATGATCCGTGTGGACATCATCCCGGTGTCACGACTTCCACAAAATCACACGTGGGGATCGAGGGCGCCTCAGGTCATATTAGAACAGTTCGACTCTGGGTAAAACCACACGTCACCTAGGTGTTATACTAGAAATGTAGGCTTTAATATTGGAATTTCTGTTGTGAAGTTTAAGAAATGGGGTTAAGGGTTGTGTTTTGGCAGGAACATGGTGGACCTAGGATGCCGCACGAAGAACCTTTTGGTCAAGCCCCTGAGGGCGTTGAACCATATGACAGAATTCCTCCGACAGAATTTCCAGCCTTAGCAATAGGAGGAGCTAAGTGGGTACTCCTATAAGCATTTCCTGGCCCATGGGACCCCCGATTTTATGGGTAAGGAAGACCTGCTAAGAGCTGGGAGGTGGATTAAGGATCTTGAGAGGACATTTGAGATATGTGGATACACCAAGTTACAAAAGGTGTTGTATGCAAGCTACATGTTGCAAGGTGAAGCAGCCACCTGGTGGGAGACTAAGTGAGAGATCCTTGAGATGGAGCTGGGATCACTCGCAGCAGTGACCTGGCAATGCTTTAAGAAGGAGTTTGATGATCGCTTCTTCCCTAGCACAGTGAGGAGGCAAGTGAATTCAACAGTCTAGTGCAATGAGACATCACAATGGAGCAGTATGCCCAAAATTTTATGGAGTTTGGGAGGCTTGCAACGCATCTCATTGCCACTGCAGAGATGTGGATCTAGTGCTTCTAGGAGGGATTGCATTGGGAGATCCGCAGGCAAGTTGCTTGTCTACAAATTTTGACTTTCTAGAGTTTGGTTGAGGTGGCCTCTATAGCAAAGCGAGAATTCAGAAGAGGAAGAGCTTTGCAGCAGAGGGACGCAGCTCGGGGTCACCTCAGAAATTTGTATCAAGGACAAGGGCTAGACCACAGGCCTCAACTTGTAACGCCCGTCCTTGTGGTGAGACTTTTTATAAGATGATTTTAGAAAGGACGACGGGAATTACCGTTCGATTTAAAACTTTTTGCTTCCATACCCAGGGTGCAAGACTCTACGTTATAAAATAAAATGTGCTTTGAAAATAAAAAAAGGTTTACAGTGGAAAACATAAATCTTAAGATAAAAAGGCCTCAATACAATTAAACTTTCATGCCTAAACTTCTGTACTCTTCCCCATGGGCCGTGTCCATCCTTGTGGTGGGACTTTTTATAAAATGATTTTAGAAAGGACGACGGGAATTACCGTTCGATTTAAAACTTTTTGCTTCCATACCCAGAGTGCAAGACTCTACTTTATAAAATAAAATGTGTTTTGAGAATAAAAGAGGTTTACAGCGGAAAACATAAATCTTAAGATAAAAAGGCCTCTCATACAATTAAACTCTCATGCCTAGACTTTCATGCTCTTCTCCATGGACCATGTCTGTCCTGATGCGTACTGCTCATTCAGTTCCTGTGGGGGGGAGGGGCACACAAAACTAAAATGAGCCAATGACTCGTAAGCATTACTTCATACGGTTAAAATATAATAATATAGGTTTTCATTCATGCATTCATCATACCATACATATTATACGTACATGCATGCGTGCATTCGTTTGAAAACATCACTGGATGAGGTTTTTCTTTAAAAAGGATTTTTCTTTTCATAAAACTTATCTCCCGTCAATGCCTTCATTTCTTCAAGAGGTAGATGCATTCATGCATTCATACATTAGTTCTTATCACTTTCATTGGCCGGTACACACTGTTACGCCTCGTGTGTTGGGGTTAGCGGTCTTTTGCACTCGGACTCCGGCCGTAGCCACGGGTTGGGAATCTCTTTTCAGTCAAGGGACAGCACTCGGTGCACTACCAATACTATTTACCCAGCATTGCAATATGCCCTGTCCATTGGTACCCTTTTCATTCATTCATGTAGCCGTTACGTATTTTCATGCATTAAACATTCAGTCCTTTCATTTCAGTCATTTATTTTCAGTTCATTTCAGCTCATATTTTCAATTCATTCATGGAAAAACGTCATTTAAAAGCATGGGCTTAAACATCATCTCTCATGGCATCATTTAAAGTATCAGTTCATGGCATCCTTAAAACATCAGTTCGTAGGGACCTTTTAAAACACTTTCTTTGCGTCGTTTACAGCATCAAGCATAAGCCTCAACATTTCTTTTCTTAGAAAATACATACAATAGATACTGCGTATAATCATCCATTCACATGCATACAATTAATACTTTGGGTACGTAAAAATGAGCTGCCAAGGAGGGTCATACATACGTATACCTTTGAACACTTAGCATGCTTTCGTAAAACATCTTTAGTGTCGTTTTGTAAGGCGTCGTAAAGGAAAAGCATTTTATTTTCATTTTCATATCCTTTTAGAAAGCTCTAGAAAAGTATGAACGTAATACTTACCTGAACTCCATGCTACTTTCATATCATGTAGTCCATTCATGTGCGTGTCAGATGGCAACCTACATGCATACACATAACCTTGACATCATTCTCTATCTAATGCATAAGCAACTTAAATTAGAAATAGAGTTACACTTCACTTGGAACACTCACCCTCTATCTTGTGCTCTTACGTGCCCTTTATTATGCTAAAACCTTCGAAGTCTACTTATGGTCACTATCTCTTCCAAACTCAAGGTCTTACCTTGAGTGTTCATCCACTAAAGTGAACCCATGATTTACATTAGGATTAAGACACTAAGACCTTCGTCTTACTCTTCCTGTTGACCACATTCCAACACATGATTCCAACCAACAGAATCACGCATCCCAATCCTAGATAATACATCTGTCACTGCCTTTATGCATCTTAACTCACACTAAATCCTCATTCTTATGCATACAAGCCACATGGCTTAAGCCAACTCTGAATCTTAAGCACAGTGCAACCATGCTTAGGACAGATTACCCATTACATATGGTGAATCCATCCGGCACATGTGTCTCACCAGATTACACATGTATCTTACCCCTTTATCACCTAAGACCAACATATAACACGTTGATCACATGCTCGTAGGGACAAGCACCATACTCCGATACCAACATTCTCTTAACCCGGCTAGCATGACTCTTCATGCTACCAATCCCTTTTGACAGTTCATCTCAACACTTAACATAACAAGACTCCATTCACAACTACGCCTTACGTCACGTCATATAGCTCAAGACTACTCCAAAGCCACACCGTGACCTTGTCACGTCACCTGACATCCTGCTACGTCACTTCTATGCCACTCCTAACTCATCACGAGTACGGTCTCTCACGTACTCCTGTTGCATCTTGACATCTCGTCACATTCCTGCTACGCCATTCCTACACTAACTCTTCACCCATCACAAGTACGACTGCAGTAACCATGTCACTTCGTAGCATTCCCCAGTCATGCTTTCACTGCGCATTCTTACACTTCACATACTTCCAACCATAAGTCAGCTACACGGTGACACCTGTCATCTCAGACTACAAGCCACGTCTTAACAACCTTGGGACACTATTCCATAGTTTTCGACACTACTCCCTACACTTTATGTCCATCAACCACACAACCATCCTTATCTCTGTGACACGCCACACGGTCTCGCTTCACCTTATGGAGTACACTTCACGTGTACTCCCTTCACACACGCTATGCCACATCACCACTATGGCATACACGCCATATGGTGCATCACTCCATCACATGGAGTACACTCCATGTGTACTCCCTTCACACACGCTACGCCAGACAGAGTACACGCTACGTGTACTCTTCCCAATCCACACTTCACAACACAGTCTCCATCTATGCCCAATACTTCACAAACACAGCACATCACATCTCCATACTACACAGCGAACTCCACAAATACTAACAGCACAGTCCACAACCTAACCAACCAGCCAACTAACATATAACATAAATAACAAGGGAGAGAGGGTTATACTATCGTCACAACCACCCATGCGTTGCTCACTGATCTTCACAATCGATGACGTCGGAAGGGTCATACGTGGCGGCTAACCCACGTACAATGGCTGTTTGGGCGTTTGGATAGCTAAGTGTGGTCTTGGAAGGGCTCATGGTGACCTCGTGGTGGCGGTAAGGGGCGTAACACGGCGTATCTAGCAGTGTACAATGGCTGTTAGCCACACACAGTGGTTGTCCACCACGCAAAGTGGCGGTTTGAGCTTAGGCTAGGCTAGGGGAGGCTGAGGGTGGTTTTCATGGTGGCTTGGGTGGTGAAACACGATGGAGCCGTGGGTTTCCAACGGAAACCCGTGTGTCTCAAAGCATGGAAATGGAGGGGGAGCTTGGCTGGTCATGGTTGGCCATGGAGGAGCTGAGGGAGGTGCGGTGGAGCTTTTGGTGGCGTTGGGGTGTCGCCACGGTGGCTGGAGGCGGCGGATCTAGCCGTGAGGTGGAGGGAGAGTCCATGAGAGAGTGAGAGAGAGTGGGGGAGCTAGGTGGCTCGGTTGGACATGGGGGTGGCTAGGGGAGGTCGCTGGTGGGAGGGGAAGCCTTTAGTGGTGGTGTAGTGGCCGTGGGAGGCGAAGCTCAGCCGTGGGTATGGAGAACCCGTGCGTTGGAGGAGCTCAATGAGGCTGAGGAAGGGGGAGGCTCAGGGGGGCTCTTGGCAGTGGTCAATGGCCTGGGTGGCCGCATACGGCGACGCTAGGGGCTGCGCACAGTGAAGTCGTGCGTGAGGAGATGCGAGCATGCGTGGGAGAGGGTGGTTGCGAGGTGGGGGTTGGGTTCAGCGGTGGTGGAGGTGAGGCTGGGTAGCGCATGGTGGTGCCGAGCTGGGCTGAAGGAGAATTGGCGAATGAGAGAGGAGACGTGCGACCTACGCTGGGGGAAAGGAGAGAGAGAGAGAAGGGAAAAGTGAGGCAGAAAGAGACACGGCTTGGGTATTTAATTCAGGCCCCTTATCTTGGGATCTACAAGACAATCTAACGATGGGGAATTAAAACACTGATTTAAAATGCGTAAACATTAACTTAATTAAAAACATTGAGAGGAATTAAGATAGAATATTATTTCAACTAAACTTTAGTTCATAAAATAATATTCCTTCATCATTAATAAAATGATGAAGTCTTATTTAATATATTTAAAAGAATAAAACCATTTAATTAATTAGAGTTTTCAACATAATTTAAATCTCATAATATTTTAAATTACTGAAATCATTTTAATAATTGATACTAAAATGATTGTCTACAATTATAATATTTTTAGAGCTCTTCAAAAATATTATAATTGTCTTATTTAAAATCAAGCTTAGTTCAATAATACTGGAAATACCCCATATAAATATTTTCAGTGCATTTAAAACACTGGACGTACTTTAAAAATCACATAATATCTTGAAAAACATGTCATCGAGATTTGACACGCATAACGAGGTTCGCAATTGAATTTGCTTACGTCAAAAAGGAGCAGGGTATCACACAACTGGTGTGCACATGGGGGGTCAAGCCCAAGTTTGTGGTTGGTGCAACCAATCCCATGAAGGTAACTGTCATTAGGGTGGGACCTAATGCTTCAAGTGTGGTCAGACATGGAATTTTGCTCGCGAGTACCCTAATGATGCTCAAGGAAATCGACCAAGACAGTGCGGTGGTAGGGTGAATCAGAGGTAGACTGTGCTAGCAAGAGTGTACGCTCTAACTCCTGGTGAGGTCGATGATGAGGTCCTAGAAACTCAGGATGCAGGGGTCATCACAGGTATGAACTTGATCCAGTCTTTTTAAGTCGATGCATTGCGTAGTTAAATTTTTAGAACTTCATGGAAGAGTTTGATCTCATCTGGCAGAGTTCAGTTGTATGAATACTATGCTTGTACTTTATTTGATTTGGGAGCATCCTAGTCCTTTGTGTCTGCCACTTTTGCACAAATGTGCAACTTAGTCATGGAACACTTGTCATAGTCCATGGTTGTGGTGTTACAAAATAGAGAGACGGTACGGTGTTCAAAGGTCGCCCTAGGCTTTCCTTTGGATTTTGGACGGAGGACACTTTATGCCAACTTGATAATGTTCAAGCTACTTGGGTTTGACATCATTCTAGGTATGGATTGGCTGTTTCGGCACTTCGCAAGTATCAATTGTCGGAGCCGTGTGATCAGTTTTCATTTCCCTGGAGGGGATTATAAGGAATTCGCGGGTAGCAAGCTGAAGCCAAGACCCACAGTTATATATGTGATCTAAGCGGAGAAGGACCTGGCTAGTGGGGCATATGCCTAGTTAGTTCATGTGGTGTCTAGACCATCAGAGAGGAAGTCTGTTGTAGGAATCTCAATCATTGAAGAGTTCTCTAATATCTTTGCAGATGACCTCCATGGATTACCTCTAGTTCGCGATATCGAGTTTACTATTGACTTGGAACCTAGTGCGACTCCAGTACACAAGGCTTCTTACATAATGGCACCAGCTGAACTAAAGGAGTTGAAGGCCCAGTTGCAAGGATTGGTGGACAAGGGATTTATTCAGCCCAGTTCCTCAACTTGGAGAGCGCCCGTGCTATTTGTTAAGAGGAAATATGGCACCCTTAAGATGTGAATTGATTCCTGGGAGCTTCACAAGGTGACCATAAAGAATAATTATCCATTATCTCGGATCGATGATTTGTTTGACCAGCTTCAAGGCATGGTTACTTTTTCGAAGATTGACTTAAGGTCAGGTTAATATTAGCTAAGAATAAGAGACAAGGACGTAGGGAAGACTGCATTCAGATCAAGGTACAGGCATTATGATTTCAAAGTGATGCCTTTTGGACTAGCTAATGCCCCAGCGACTTTTATGGACATGATGAATCGGGTGTTTCGGACGTATCTGGATTCTTTCATGGTGGTCTTTAATGATGACATTTTGGTTTATTATCAGGATTTAGAGGAGTATGGCAGTCACCTACAGTTGGTTCTAAGTAAGCTGAGGGAACACCAGTTGTATGCAAAGTTTAGCAAATGTGAGTTCTGGCTGGGTGAAGTAAGGTTTCTCAAGCATGTCATTTCTCAGGAGGGTCTAGTTGTAGATCCCAGTAAGGTTGAAGTTGTTTTGGCCTGGCCGCGTCCCACATCAGTGCACGAGATTTGTGGACGGGTTTTCTAGATTATCCGGACCACTCACTGCCCTGACTAAGAAGAATGATGAGTTTGTCTGGACTGAGAAGTGTGAAAGATGCTTCCAAGAATTGAAGAAAAGATTGACTTTGGCACCTGTGTTAGCACTTCCAGATCCACACATGTTGTTTGTGGTTTTAGTGACGCTTCCAAATTTGGGTTGGGATGTGTTCTCATGAAGGAAGGGTGAGTCGTTGCTTATGCGTCCTGCCAACTGAAAGATCATGAAAAGAACGATCCCACTCATGACTTAAAGCTTGCAGCAGTGGTTTTTGCTCTTAGAATTCGGCGAGACTATCTTTATGGTGAAGCATGTGAGGTCCATACTGATCATAAGAGCCTGAAGCATCTCTTCACACAGAAAAAACTCAACATGAGGCAAAGAAGGTGGTTAGAAATACGAGATTAAGTATCATCCCGGGAAGGCGAACTAGGTTGCTGATGAGTAAAGTCGGAAGTCTCACTTGGTGGATGAGGCTGAGTCATTGGGGTTAGACTCTCTCTCTCCTCTGCGGGATGAGAAGGCTTCTTTTAGAGAGTTCACAGCAAAAGGAAGTGTTAGCCACTATGCATGAAGTCTGGGTAGTTGATTTTGAAGAATTGAAGACTCTTCAAATGAAGGACCCGAGGCTACTAGCTATCTGGAAGAGAGTTAGAAAATCAAGAGGACCTACTCACTTTAGTTTGGATAAGGATGGTATTCTTATGTTCCAAAATCGTTGGGTGATTCCCACTAATTCAGAGTTTAAGGACAGAATTTTAACAGAGGCTCATGTGGCTCCTTATTTAGTTCACCTCGGAAGTATGAAGATGTACCGGGACTTAAAGATGAATTTTTGGTGGGTAGGGATGAAGAGGGACATTACCTTGTTTGTTGAGAGACCTATCGGTAACCTCCAACCCATCTCGATTCCAAAATGGATAAGCGACGACGTTGCTGCCAATCACTAATATCAACACCTTGTGTGACGCCAGTAGATTCCGCTTGGGATCGGACGGACATCTGAAGCGTCGGGACATGCAACACAAGGTTACCTGTCCCCGTTCATGACATATAAGATGCAATGTTCCTAACATGCATCTAGCATTATGCAATATTCGCAGCGGATAATTTTTTTTTTTTTTTTAAAAGCAATACTATGCACCAAACTTATGATATCCCAAATACTTACAACATACTTCATACATAAAAACATATTAAACAACTAAGATCACAACACTAGTCCAAAATGGTTGTGAACAAAAGAGTGCTGGAGATTGAACTCCACAAAATACAATTAGTAACCTAAGGCAACTACGTCTAAGTCACACCGTCGCTTAGTCGACTGTTTCCAGTTGGTTGTTTTCTGGTTCTCCTTCCGATCCTGTAACAAAATCTACCATTCGGGGGGAATGGTAGTTGGGACTACCATAGTGAGATTTGATTACAAATCTCAGCAAGTTAACAAAAAACTTCACACAGGTTAATGATGCATGCATGACAATAAATGCATGAATGCACAATCAAAGTCAATAGTAAACATAACATAACTTGACATAACATGGCATGAAATAATAAGCATAACATGACTTGACATAACATGGCATGGTATAATAAGCATAACGTGACTTGACATAACATGGCATGAGCTGACATAACTTGAACTGGAACTGAAACTTAGCTTGACGTGACATAAACGTGAAACTTGACATGAACGTAAACTTGAACATAACATAACGTGAAACATGACATGAACGTGAAATACATGAACTTGGAATCTTTCTCAGTAGACTTAATTAAGTGACCATATGGGTGCTACACAGGTCCCCTTGAGCCGTGTGTCCCTGCCGATTACCGCATCACAACACAGGTGTCTATACCAGCTGTGAGTGCGTTAATACGTACTCCACAGTTGTTGTGGCCCCACGTATCCTACGTGTCACAATTGCTGTGTCTCACGTAGTGTATGCTCCACAGTTGTTGTGGCCCCATACTTCATGCTCCACAGTTGTTGTGGCCCCATGAATTGTTTGTGCCACACTTGCTGTGGACACACGTAACATAATGTGTGGCACCATCGCGTTAGTGCCTGGCGCGCTCCGGTGACCAGCTAATTAGGCCCCATTCGCAACCTGTTGACTGTACTTCGTCAACCCAGGGAATTTCACACCTATTTAGACACTCCAGCGTGAACAAAGGAGTTTCACTAGGATATTACCCCATCCTAGCGCTTAGGGTCGTGATTGACATGAATAACTTAACAAGATTGTTCTCGAGATACACAAACTGTATTCGAGACGGGATGACATGGATACGAAAAGACAGAAGTCCTGACATAGCGTAACGTGACGTGAACGTAAGATGACAGACATGACATAGTTGGGACATAAATGTAACAGAGTACATTTCATAACATGGCATACATATAACATGTAACATTTCATAACATGGCATATCATATAATAAACAATATTTCTTAACATGGTGTAACATGTGACTGTGAATATTACGTGACATGAAATACATGTAACAAATGGTATACTTAACTTAACATGACATACTTGCAATGTATAGGAATACGTGACAGAATATCTTGTGTAACAGATGAATAATTCATGACAGAATAAATTCTGTGTAACAGATAAATATGTAATGACTTGGCATGGCACATATGATATAACATGCATACATACAATTTAGTTCCCTTACTCATCACTCATACACATTAAACTGATAGTAAGTTAAAAGTTAACTTACTCGATCGTCGCGTTCTACTATAATAAAGCGCGAAACACGAGGAACTGTAAAATGTTATTCTAAAAGTTAGAAATTAATTACTAACAATTAGAAATGTGAAAAGAGACAACTTAGAGTAAAATTACCATTTTACCCTCTACATGTGGGCAAATGACCATTTTACCCCTAACTTAAGGATTTAATATCCTAATTCCAAAAATTACCAAAATTTACATTCCTCATGTAAATTTTGTCCCAAACTCAAATATCAACTCAGAAAAATTTAAGACCAATCACAACTATGAAAAACTTACTATGGCCGAAACCTACATAGGCCATTTGTCTTATTTTGGTTGCAATTCTATCAAGTTCCAAAACTCATGAATAAACCAAAATCTTGTAATAAAGATCTTCCTATCCTAAGTTTAAAAAAACACCCTTAAAAATATCCATTAAGAAAACTAATTATCAACACCAAACTTTTTGTAAAAAGACCCAAACTTTTTAACAAAAAGTAAACCTTAAATCATAAGTTTTGACCTTAATAAAAACATCTCCAAGAATTCCAAAAAAATCAAATCTTACTTCTAACATATTCATAACATCATCCTAAGATCAAACATGCTTTAAATCATCAAACAAAACTCACCAAAAATCACAAAACAACACTTGGAGTTTTTGGTTTTAAACTTAGTCCAAAACAGAAACTGTTTTTCCCAACTAACTATGATCAATCTCTTGATCCATGGCTTAAAGACATGTGATCTTCAAACTAACACATCACATGGTTTAAAAATGTGTCCTAAAGAAGATCCAACCATCAAACTTAAAATCACATGGCTAAAATTTAATAAAACATGGATCTAACTCAAAAACATCAAAGTTTAGGCCTAACCGAAATCCTCTTGCATAGAAAATCATATCTTTAAAAACTAATACTAATATCTTCGAAATAACATCCTAACATGTATATAAGAGGCTTAGGATCATCATATAAAAATATCAAAGCCTTTGGAATAAGATTAAACCACGAAATATTCAAACTTTCACAAAACAGAAACTGTTTTTCCACTTCCAGTTTTCAAGTTTCTAACTCTAAGAAAATCTATCATCAAAAGCTTTATTCAAGTAACAAAACCTCAATGAACATTCATAAACACATGTTAACAACACTCCATAAAATTTTCGGACCAAGATATGTCCATTAGCTTGGTCAAAACTTCCAAAACATAACATACTCTCCAGTTTCACGCCCAGAATGACCTTTCCAAGGTTAAAAATACTTTTGACCGATCAAATGAGCATGGAATGAGACTAATAAGATATACACGGAAACTAGACTCAAAGAAGAAAAACTTATATGAAGGAGTAATCATGAGATAATACTTACAAGGGATCACAAATAGCCACGCAAAAATACCTAGAAATCTGCCCGAGAGAGCTCTTTTGGGTTTCTCTCTAAGAACGGGGGAAATAAGTGATAAAATTGAGAGAAGTGTGTCTTGCACGACTTTAGAATTCTGGAGGGGGAAGTTATGGGCTTGAATGACCCTTGATTGGAGGTGTCTATGTGACATAAAGTGGAGAATAGAGAGGGGCAGAGACTGCCTGCAGCAGCTGTGAAAGATGGAAGTTGATGGAGTGGATTTCTCCTTCACATCAAGGCACTATTGGATGCAGCCAATGGCAGTGGATGGTCTGCCATGTGGGGGAGGAAACTTCTCCAAGAAGCTTTTCCAAGGTGGCCAATTTCGTGGGCCTTGGTGGGCCCTATCAAGTGGGCTTCAATTTGGGGTTTAAATGGGGTTTGGTTAGGGTTTGAGATGCTATCAAGCCCAAAATCAATTTTTCTTGGCCCAAACAAATTTCCAAGGTTTAAAAGGTTGAATAATGATGTCCTAACAAGGATTTGATTAATTAATAACATGTGGAAGTGATTTAATCAAGTGATTAAACACAATACTAGAAATCGGATTAAAAAGGGTTTGGAGGCCAACTTTAGGGTTTGGGAAAACCATTTAGGGTTTTGGTTTCAACCAAGTTTTTGGGGTTTCAATTGGATTCCAACCATTTAGGGTTTTGCTAGGGTTGAAACCCTCTTTGGTCTGGCACAATTTGGTTGAACAGATGAAACACAGCTTTGCTTAGGTGGCATAATCTCACACCTTGATTCCTTCACAAATCTATCTAATGGATCTTCTTTGTACCAAGTGCCTAATACCATTTACTATGTGTGGCTAAGATCTTGCCAAGTGTCCAAATAAAACTTCTCTAACCTAATTTGGACATTTCACACTGTGATTTTGAAAACACTGCAATGGGTGCGCTTATCGAGGTTACTATTCACTCTAAAAAGAAACATAATAAACTTAAGACTAAAAATTTCTAAATATTCATATTAACCTATAGTGAAAATCGTTCACCGAAATTCAACCCCGAAGTGCCCCTAAAAAATAATTTCACAATTTCCAACAGACATTTCGTCCGAAATTATGAAAATAGGCTATTGCGCCATAAAATCCTAAATAATGCACTGAATCTAATGGCGCAGATCATAACTCATTCTGACACTTCTAAGTATCTCAAATAATTAAACCCATAAATCTAGCACCATAGAGAGTGATAACACTGATCATGATGACAGACTAAAACCTAAGCGATTGGTCGATTCGTAAAAACTTATGGGTTTTCATGAGATTCCTAAAGTCAATAGAAATTCCACCAATGAATTTCTAGTGGGCTATTACACCTTGGGGAAGCTGACACAGTTGTATGTGAAAGAGATAGTCCGGTTGCACGGGATACCTAAGACCATTGTATCTAATCGGGGCCCGAGATTCACATCCCATATTTTAAAGAGCTTACAGGCGACCATGGGCACTGAGATGAAGTTTAGCAGTGCTTATCACCCTCACATAGATGGTCAATCAGAGCGCACTATTGAGACTTTTGAAGACATGATGCGAGTTTATGCCTTGGAATTCAAAGGTAGCTAGGAGAATCACTTGCCACTCATTGAGTTTACGTACAACAACAGCTTCAAGGCTCTCTATGCAAGAAAATGTAGATTACCCTTATTTTGGGATGAAGTTGGTGAAAGCAAACTTCTTAGGGCAAAGATAGTTCAAGAGATGAAGAATCAATATGGCAGCAGCGCAGAGTCACTACAAGAGTTATGTAGACACAAGAAGAAGAGACCTGTCATTCGAAGAAGGTGATTGGGTATACCTCAAAGTCTCACCCATGAGAGGCATCAAGCGGTTTGGAAAGAAAAGGAAGCTTAGCCCAAGGTATGTTGACCCTTTTCAAATAATGGAAAAGGTTGGGCATGTTGCTTACGGGATCACATTACCAGAATAATTTGGTGGTGCACGATGTGTTTCATGTATCCTCACTGAAGAAGAGTTTTAGACAGGAGGAGCCACGACTAGTCGACCCAAGTAGCCTCCAACTATAGCCTAACCTTACCTATGAGATAGCACCTATGCAGATCGTGGATTGGAAGGAGCAAAGGCTGAAATCTAAGACAATACCATTGATGAAGGTGTCATGGGGAGATCCAATGGCTCAAGACTTCACTTGGGAGAGAGAGGCAAACATGAGAGAGCATTATCCGCATCTGTTTGGGTATTATTCATTGTATCTCTTATTTTAAGTATGTTTTGAGTTGTATCTTGTATTTTCTCTTGGAATTAATGGGTTAAGCCTGTCAATTTTGAGGAAAATTTTTTTTTTTTAAGGGGGGAGGATGTGAGATCCCAAAACTTTAGTGTGTTTTATTTTATTTTATTGTGTTTTATTTTTTTCTTTAAGGGTTTATTTTTTTTATATTTGAGCCCAATTGGATGGTTGTGGGTTTTCGGGTTCTATAGGTGTTGTGGACCAATTTTTAGGCCTGAAAGAAAGGAAAACTAGGTGAAAAACCCTAGCATTTTCTTCTTCTTTTTACCCCCTGGTGCCACACCCTTCTTTCTTTTCCTTCCCTTCTTTTTCTTTTCTTCTTCTTCTACCTTCCTCCTCCCGCACCAGTGACATGCATCGCCATCCCTCACCACCAATCTAGTTTTGCCATGCATCCGTCGCATTGCACCACCACCCTTTTTCCCCAACCCGTGTGCCCCATTTTTTGGTCTCCCCCACTACCTCTACTATTGAGCAATTTCGGCCAAGGAAATGACACACCGCTGGTGGCCATTCGTGAAGCCCTTGTAGCCCTGCACCCCCAATCACAGTCGTGGCTACGATATTCGAGAACCACACCTTGACCTATAAATAGGTTGAGCTTTTCCTCCATGAAATCTTCCTTCAAATGACCTCTCCTTCCCTCAAATCGAGTTCTAGCATCTCCCTCACCCTAAGTTTTGCCTCTAGTATTAGTTTTGCCCTAACGCCGCTGTGCGGAGCCACTCCAAGCCGTGTTTTAGTGGTTGTGCAACCACCTCTGAGTGCTCCCTTCCCTTTCTCACCATCTCCTTCCCTGAGTTCCACCAAACCTGTGAGCTAAAGCTCACCATAGCCGCTGCCTCACCTTACTCTGCCGCTCCCTACCATGAAAATCCTCACCTTCACCAACTAGCACGTTGGATCTACCATCATTTTTAAAAGAAATCCATTTTAACCCCTCTGTTCAGTCCATTTCACCACTACCACCACTTGCCGCTACTGCTCCGCCGTGCTCCATCCCTCTAGATGTCACGAGAGTAAGCCTTTATGCCACTTGCCTTGTGTTTCATTTTATCGGATGACCATTTTTTAATCTAGCCAACTTTGTCCATCCACGCAGCAACGCGCGCACTCGTTCAATCGTGGGACCCCGTAAACCATCATGCGCGATCATCCAGAATATTTATCTTTCGTGTTGTAAGTAACTCTCCAACGTGACCCTTGAATTTCTAACGTGAAACTATCACTAACTTTGTTGCAGTCTGGTTGTGTTTGAGAAGGGCCTTGGGCCAAGGGAAGTGTTGGGATTATTTGACTTGGTTTTTGTCAGAATTTGGGAAAGCGTGTAGTTGGGATTTGTGAAATTGTGGATTTGTGACTACTGTCATGTTGTGTGTGACTACTATGTGTTATGTCATGCCATCCAATAAACTGCCTGTCATGCATCTGTATATTACTTCTATTGTATATGCCATGATTTATTCAACTGTGCTATGTTCTATGTTATGCTATGTAATCTGAAAATTGGGTTTTTGGTAAATATATTTTTGTGTGGGTGCGTGGTTGACACGACCCCAAGCCGAGATGAGGTATTATCTCGATGGAGCTCCTCTGGTCACTCGGGAGTGTGTAAAATTGAGTGATGTCCCTTAAGCTATCGCCACGTGATAGTTGGCTTAGCCAAGATGGTAACGCTCTTGGTACAACTCCGGAGCCCCTCTGCTGGCATGGGCTAGAGGATGTCTGGTCACGTTACGCACCAGGCACAGAGTTGGGCATCGCTCGTAAAGAAGTCACACGCGCGGTTGTTACCCGTGGTATGACAAAAAGAGTCAAGGTGTGCAGGTGGTCCTGAGGGGAGACCATGGTGTACACAGTAATAAATGGTTGTGTCTGGGTACAAAAGAGATATTTAGAGTGAGTGACTGTAATTAAATAATGTTTGGGAAGGTGGTAAAAATGGCTATTTTGAATAGTTGTTTTCATAACTGCTGAACATGTTTGCTTGTATAATTTCATGCTTGAATCTCTTTGTTGTTGTTCTATTGATTTATTTACTAAGATTACGAAATCTCATTATGGTATTCCTACCTACGGTTTCATTTCATGGAATTGTAGACTTTGATGCAAATGAGAGGTATGAGCAGGAGGGAATAACCTCACTTGAGGAGTGATGCCTAGGGCTTTTCACATTATTTGTTGTTGGACCTTTGTTTTCCTTTCCTTTATTTTAGCTGGATGACTGTATTAACCTCTTGGAGGACTTTCTTTCAAGTTTTATTGTTTTAAACTGTTTGGTTCTTAGTTTTTGACTGTCTTATATTTTTTCTATGTGTTATTTATGTTGTACATATTTTGCATGTTTGCACACACTTGCACATGGTCATGGGGTGTATAATCCTTGTGGTCATCATCCCGGTGTCACGACTTCCACCAAATCACACGTGGGGGTCAAGGGCGCCACACCAAACATGCCCTTAGTGGACTTACAAACACGAGTCTCCACTTGCTACCTAACCAAGAGAAAGTTGCATGTATGCTTCTGCATCTAAGTCTCCTTCAAAAAAAGAAAAATATTTATGTCAAGTTGATATAAATGTCAACCTTTAGAAGCAACAAGGCAAGAACACATAAACTAAAGTGAGCTTGGCAACAAGTGAGAAAATATCTAGTAATCTAAGCCTTCTTGTTGTGTGTACCCTTTAGCAACAAGCATTGGACATAGCCAACTTCTAAAGAAGTAAGAACCCTAGCTTTGTTTTTCACAAGAGTAGCCAACTCTCTGACATAGCTTGTTGTTGGTGAAAGTATTGGACTACTTGATGATAAAAGGTTGGTTCAAACTTCAAAATGTGAAGTTAAGGAAAGATTAAAGGGAAGATGTAAAGTTGAGATTTTATTTTACGAAAAAAAAAAATTGAGAAAAGGCAATAAGGAGTAATTGTCAAGAGTGAAGCTGGTGGTATGGGAATAGAAGGATCTAGTGAAGAGGAATAGTGTAAACTACAATGGTATTTGGTATAAGATCAATAACCCTAGGTTTTTCCTCTCGTAGCTCACATTCCCCAAGCTACAATTCATGTGTAGTTCTAATATTATAACTACATATATAGGCTTGTTAATGTCGTGTTTCGCAACCCGGATAGTTCCGCAAAGTCCAAGCTCCTTAATGCCTGCAACTAAGAAGAAAGAGAGGCTCCCGTGACCATAGAGGTCACTCTGATGCCTAAGTCAATGGATAATTCTCTGGTGAGGGAGAAGGAAATATAGAGCAAAGTTGAATTGTTATGCAGGTTGAATCGAGAGTCTCCTGTAGGAAGGTTATCCCTTATTTATACCTGCTTCGGGCCCTTCCGTTGAGGTAGATCTTGGCGTGTCAGACTCCAGGCCTGCCACCACTCATTCTCTATCACCTTAGTGGGTGTCAGTCTGCGGCATAGAGGGAGATCGTGCCATTCCTGTCGTCCTACGTCTGTCTGGCCGCCACTTCTCTATCATGCCTGGAGGTGTCAGATCGAGGGCCAGCTGTCCTTGGCTCGTGGGACACTCTGTTGCACGCCAGATTCCCTAACACTGACTTGGGTTGGCTCATACCTTGGATCAATGACTCTAGGACCGGGTGCATGCCGATGGTGTGCTCGTCCGGCCTGGTGATTAGACTTGTTAATTCGACGACCCCCGAAGCGTTCCTCCCGATCCTTCTGGGCCTTGAGTTGATAGGTCAATCTTGATTGGGCCAGCACTCACTTCTCGATCCTCTCACCCCAGGTCCCCAATTCCCTCCGAGGTATAATTTTGTATCTCGGGCCCTCCTGCACAGTGTTGTGCACTCGGTCTTCGATCCCGTGGCCCTGGGTTTTAGGTCCCCTACTCTGGCCTGGGCTTCGTGGTTGGGCTTTCCTAGGCTCGGGCTCTTCTGGGGTGGGCCTCCCCTCATAGTACCCTACAAATTCCTACCACAGACACGAGGTGGGAATTCCATTCTTCCTCATTCTAGTCGGCTCCTTTGGCTCCTGTCGCTTCAGGTCTCTCGAAGCCCTTCTCCTGCCGCTTCTAATTCTGCCAACTCGGTGCCTATTGGTTCGACTTCCTGAGGTTCCTTCCTAGCTCAATAAATGCGTCTTCTCATTCCTGGCGACCGTCCAGTTTCCTGACTGCTGATGAGACGCGCAGACTATTCCTCTGACCGCTCTAACATCTTATTGGTGCATGTCGAACACTCTTTTGCCTCATCGGCTACTACCCATGCCGGTGGTGCTTGATGATGTTACTGACCCTTAGCATCGTTTTGCTTCCCAAGCCTCCTCCCTCCATTTTTCTCCCCCATTTAAGTCGTTCACCCCCCTTCTTTCTTTCTTCTACCTTTGTCTTCCCGTCTACTGTTCATTGCTTCGTCTTGCTCCTTTCCCTCCCAGTTTCCAAGCCCCTCCAGAATCCATGCCGAGACAAATGCTCCTAGGGGTGAAGTGCGCGACGAAGGTGACTCGATTCGCAAACCAGGGCCGCAAGAGACATAGCCTGGCCCCTCCGGGACAGGAAACCCTGAAAGGGGGCCAGGCGGGTTTCCCTTTCAGGACGAAGAGGGATAGAGTGTTAGAGGCAACAATGGTGAGGATCCGGTTCCCAACGCTTCTCCAGCCTCGGTCCGGATCATGTCGGATGTTCCTCCCCTGGTTATCGATCTGAGCGATGACGATGATTCTCGGGCTTCGACTCCCGTAGTGCCCGGGCCATGTGGCCAGACTTAGGAGTCTATCCCCAATTTTTCTTGGCAGCTGGTGACTGCCAGTCCTTCTTCCTCTTCGAGGCCGATGCTTCCGAGTGCTTAGGCAGCCTGTTGAGGCCCCTGTTCAGCCAGGTATGCTTACTCTTCCTAAGCTTGTTTCTTTTTTGATTGTGGTTAATATCGTTCGTGACTTAAACCCCCATTTTTTTTGCTTCCTGCCTTTGTAGGCTGCAGACCAACTAGCCGGTACGATAGGGAACGAACTAGGAGAGCTGGAGGAGACCAACCGGGGGCTCGGTTCCTTGGGGTGCTTCGACTACTTTAAGTTGAAGCAAGCGGCTCGACGGATAAAGGAATTGAAGACCGAGCGGAAGGAGCTGGTGAAGGAGATAATGCTCCTAAAGGACCAGAACTGGGACCTGGAGGTTGCCGCCGAGAGGCAAAAGGTGAAAAAGAAGAGGTTCAAAGGCCTCCTTCACAACCTGAGGTCGAAGGCAACAAACCCTCTGCTCTCGAATAGGACGAAGGACTGGCAGTCACCAACTGCCATGAAAAATTGGGGAGAGACTCCCAAGTCTGGTCACTTGGCCAGGGCGCCACAGGAGTCGAAACCCAGGAATCGTCATCGTCGCTCAGATCAATAAACGGGGGAGGAACATCTGGCATGATCCGGACTGAGGCTAGAGAAGCTTTGGGAACCAGCCTCACCATTGTCGCCTCCAACACTCCATCCCTCTTCGTCCTGAAAGGGAAACTCGCCTGGCCCCTTTCAGGGTTTCCAGTCCAAGAGGGGCCAGGCTCTATCTCCCGCAGTCCTAGTTTGCGAATCTAGTCACCTTCGTCACCCACTTTGCCCCTGGGAACATTTGTCTCGGCAGGGATTCAGGAGGGGCTTGGCGCAAGGGTCGACTCGCTACCCCCAGAACCAAAGGCGGGCGAAGAACTTCGCACCCCCTCACGAGGCTCGGACCCCAGGAACATCTCATCCCCCTAGTCTTCAGTTCCCCCGAAGGCCGGATCTTCGAAGGGAGGTAGATCTGTAGTTTGTAGCCCGATCAGCGAATTCTCTCGAAGAGACCAGGCAGCATTCTCCTCCTGAAGAGTATCCTCGAAGGAGGAGAAGGTTGTAAATGAGCTGGGCTCTTGGGGAAAGGGGTGCGCCAGGTGGGTGAAAAAAGCCGCCTGAAGGTCGCAAGCCTCCAAGTCTTCTTCAAAGCGAGGCAACAGCTTTGAGAGGGCTCGGCGGCACGGGAGCTAGTTGAAGTGGAAGGACCATCAGCAGGAACTAGACCCCTCAGGAAGGATGCGGTCCCCCATGACAAGGGAGCTGGAACAACCACACTGGCAGACCCTTGGTGCTGAGATGAGCGGGCACGCACACCAGACTCTCCAACCCGGCCTCTGGATGGGGTAGAACCCCTGGCGACACTGCTCAGCAGGGGAGAATCGTGGCTCACCCTCTGTCGTTTGGCCTAAACACCGGAAGGGCGTGCGGCTCTCTTTCGGCGAGGGATGCAAACCTCGGGAGGGGGAACGCTGCCCAGGAAATTTCTTCCCACGGCGTACAAGCGATCGAAAGTCTTCAAGTAGCCGCGGATGTTTTCGTCGGAAAGTATCACATCGGTATCGACTCTCCCAGGTGGGCCCTCACCCAGGCTGTATAACCAATTCATATCGAGCCTCTTCCCTCCGGCTGAGGGTAAGCTCTAAGCTCTTGGCAGATGGAGGATACTCCCAACACGCCTGAATGGGGAACTCTTGTTGAGGCCTTCCCAGCCCAGGCCGGACACGAAAAAGAACTTGCGCGACCATTCTTTGATGCTCGAGTGATGCTGCTCGAGCGAAGCTAACTTGTGAGCAGAGGATCGAGCTTAGAAGCTGACAATGTTGCCCTGGCAATAGACGAGCCAATACGCATAAAAGAACTCCCGTGACATCAGGTCGGGATATTTGTCGAGGGTCTTGCTTAGAACCATCCTGTAGATAATGCAACTGAAATCAAGAGGCACCACGCATTCGAATGCAGCTGCGCCAAGGCCAACCCAAGGAAGTTCAAGACTTCCCAAACAAGACGGCAGAACGGGAGGCGAAGGCCATTGGAGAACATGAGTTGAAACAGAGCGACCCTCGACGTAGTGCCGTCGGAGCTCACTGCATGTTCACTCCGTGGCATCTCTAGAACCACAGAGGAAGGAATCCCATACTTAGAGTGAAACGCTCTAAGGTCAGAGCCAGTAACAGAGGAAACCTAGCGTTTTCCCCAAAAGAACGGAGCAGCAACGTCGGTGAAAGCCATTGAAAGTGCAAGGCGAGGGCTGTCAAACAAAAGGAAAGAAAAAAAGGGACAATGGCTGGGAAACTGGGAGCGAAAGGAGGAAGATGAAACAGTGAACAGCAGACGAGAAGACGAAGGTAGAAGAAAGAAAGAATGGGGGTGAACGACTTAAATAGAAAAATGGCAGGAGGAGGCTCGGGAAGCGAAACGACGCCAAGGTCAATAACATCATCAAGCGCCACGCGGCATGGGTAGCAGCCGTTGAGGTGAAAGAGTCTGCGACATGCACCAGTAAGATATCAGAGCGGTTAGAGGAATAGTCTGCACGTCTCATGAGCCCTTGGGAAACGGGACGGTCGCCAGGAACGAGAAGACCCATTTATTGAGCCAGCGAGGAACCTCAGGAAGTCGAACCAACAGGAACCGAGTCAGCAGAATTATAAGCGGCTGGAGAATGGCTTTGAGAGACCTGAAGCGACGGGAGCCAAAGGAGCCGACCGGGATGAGGAAGAATGGAATTCCCACCCCATGTCAGTGGTAGGAATTTATGGGGCACTTTGAGGGGACGCCCACCCCAGAAGGGCCTGAGCCTAGGAAAGCCCAACCACGAAGCCCAGGCCAAAGTAGGGGAGCTAAAAACCCAAGGCCACAGGATCGAAGATCGAGTGCACAACACCGTGCAGGAGGACCCGAGATACGAAATTATACCTCAGAGGGAATTGGGAACCCGGGTCGAAAGGATTGGGAAGTGAGTGAAGGCCCAATCAAAATTGGCCTGTCAACTCAAGGCCCGGGAGGATTGGGAGGAACGCTTCGGGGGTCGACGAATTAACAAGTCTAATCACTAGGCCAGACGAGCACACCAGTGGCATGCACTCGGTCCCAGAGTCACGGATCCAAGGCACGAGCCAACCCAGGTCAGTGTCAGGGAATTCGACTTGTGACGGAGTGTCCCACGAGCCAAGGACGGCTTGCCCGCTATCTGACACCTCCTGGCATGACAGAGAAGTGGCGGCTAGACAGACGTAGGACGACAGGCACAGTGTAATCTCCCGCTAGGCCGCAGACTGACACCCACTAAGGCAACAGAGAATGAGTGGTGGCAGGCCTGGCATCTGACATGCCACGATTTCCCTCAACAGAAGGGCCTGAATCAGGTATGAATAAGGGATAACCCTCCTACAGGAGACTCTTGATTCAACTTGCATAACAATTCTACTTTGCTCTATATTTCCTTCTCCCTCACTAGAGAACTATCCACTGACTAAGGCATCGGAGTGACCTAACGCCACGGGAGCCACTCTTTCTTCTTAGTTGCAGGCACCAAGTTGCTTGGGCTTTGCGGAACTGTTCAGGCTGAGAAACACGACATCAACAAGGCTCAACTTGAAATTTCAAGCACTTTTGAACCACACTATCATTATATACATGACCTTGTCCAACATTATGTATATGATCTCAACTTACACTACTAGCATTTCATGTTTTAAGCATTATGAAAACTAAGATTTAAGGGCAACAACACCTGTCTCTGTTTAACTGATACATGGAATGTATATCTTTTTCTCCTAAATCTTCCACAACCTTGAAGCTCATGTTGCTCCAAATTTTTCATTCCAATGTTATATATTCTTTGTTGCACACAAATAGCAAAATCAGTTATAGATGCTCTAGTTTCCTATCTAATATTGTTACCGTAATAGTTAAAAGATTAATAACAAAAATATAGCATGACACTCAAGCCTAGAGCTAGCTAGTTCTCCCCAAAATGTGTTGAGGTGCAATATGAAAAAAAAAAAAAAAGTTAGTAGAAGAAGTACTGGAAGGTGTGGGAGATGTTTTACAAGCAAACAAATTTCCAAAAAAAATAATGAGAGAAACAAAGAAAGTATGAGTAGTCATATCAAAAAATTTATAGCGTTTGATACCGAACGAATAGCCAAGAAAAACACATTTGCGAGCTCTACTAAAAATGATTATGAGAAAGATTACTAGCATAACAAAGACAACCAATACGGATTTTGAAATGAAAATATGAAGGCTTGAAAGAATGAAGATCAAGCTCAAAATTAGGATACTTATTAGACAAAACTAGAGATAACAACCTATTAATGAGATATATATTGTAACACCCCGTACCCGGATGTGTCAAAAAATTACCACCTGTCAACTATAATCTTGTCTCTCAATACAAATATAATCTCCAAAGGTTCCAATACAAAACATAAATTCATCTTTTTCAACTTAATACATAAATTTCCTCCACAAGGTCATCAACATAATAAATCAAATAACATAAATAAACGTTTCCACAATCTCCCACAAACCTTTACATAATAAATTGATAATTCTATAAGTCTCACTAAGCCAAATAACATAATGAAACCCAGATAATCAAAGGAAACTCTTCTATTAGCAATGGTACCCTTGGTATTCAACTCCCTATCCTCAGCTAGACTTGCTCACATTTTCTATTCCTGATCCTCAGCTAAACTATCAACATCATTTGAAAAATATTGTGATGATAAGGGAGTGAGTTATCAACAATTCAATAAGCAAAGCACATATACTAATATGTAAATTTGAGTATTTTCAGAGAGTTCAGAATGCAGAAAACAAAACATTTCAGTTTCATTATGCAAATCTCAAAACATTTTATCAAGATATCAGAGCTAACTTTCAAACTATTCATATTCAAAAACCAAATGTTCTTATTCAATGACCTTTTGGCATAGCATGACTGAACATTTTCATCTTGTCATATTATTTCATATCATATCATCATATGATATCATATACCATATTTAACCCTCGTGATAGGATTGTGCTATCCCCGATGGCCAAACCATTCAGTATCAGAATGTGAAATTTTTCCTTATGCATTCTCGGAATCCCGAGTATGCATACAAGAAGGAACATATAGAAAAATCAATTTGTTTCCAAAGTGGGTGCACTCATATCAAAGATATTGGTACCAACCATATAACATAATCAGAGCCATCTTATGAGAACCAAAAACAAAATCAGAATAGAATCAAAAAGTTATGCCAAAAGTTTTTCAGATTCCATATCATATCAAATACAGTACTGAATATTTTCATATCATTTTTACATAATCGAAATGGATTCAAAGCATCTTCATATAACATGTACGAAATTCAGTAAGGGGCTTTCGAAAGAGGTGTCGTGCTTGGGACTAACGTAATGGAAAACTCTACTTCCCGCTCGGGTGGTAGTCCAGACAAGTCTTCACGGAATACTTCCGAATATTCTCTCACGATAGGGATCTCCTCTAACTCTTCTTTTGGTGCCTCTACAACGTAGGCTAACAATCCCTAACAACCATCACGCAGTAGTTTCCCAACCTGAACAGCAGATATAATATTGGTGGGTGTAACAATTAATACCACTTTCAACCCCGCAAACCGAAATTCATCTCCTTCAGGGGATCTAAATATCACTTCCTTTTAAAAACAATCGATACTAGCATGGTAGGAAGCTAGCCAATCCATACCCAATATTACATCAAACCTAACCATGTGGAATACTATCAGGTTAGCTAGTATTAGTCTCCCTTCAATGGATAATGGGCACCCTGGTAGAATTTCATCACAGATTACCAAATTTGTAGTTGGGGTCGAGACAACTAACTTGTACTACAGCTTTTCAGTTTCTAAAGTGCAAAACTTAGAATAATCCATAGAAACAAATGAATATGTTGCTCCATAATCAAACAACAGAGTAGCATTATTTGAAAACAAAGAAAGGGTACCTATGAATCACGTTCAGCATCATTCATGAATTAAAGGGTACCTATCAACAAACAGCATGTTAATTTCTTAGAGGAGAAGGATGAAAGAATCCATACCGGTGATCACGTCATTTCTATTCTCAGCCTCTCGAGGTGTCAGTTAAACACTCTTGCAAGCACAGTAGTACGCTAACTGTTGCCTCACGTTGTCCCTCCCATTCTGGGTGGTGGTGGCATGACGGCCCTACTGCTATCCAATTGCAACAGGCAATCCCTGAGATAGTGACTCGACTTACCACAATGGAAGCATAGTTCTACCTCTTTCCTGCACTCTCTAGCGTGTACTCGGTTGATGTCCTACACCGATATGCTTGTTGATTGTCCTGAACCAGCTTCTTACCAGAGCTACTGCCTTCATTCCTCTTTTTCCATGGGCCTTGGTCCATGCTAGAGTATGACCCAGGCGGAGTAGTCATCTTCCTCTGATCTTGCGACATGGCACTTTTTTGAAGACTACGTTCAAATACTGTGGCCTTATTCACTAACTCCTAGAAACTCCAAATCTAAATGCCCACCACTCATTCATTAATCTTATCATTCAGCCCCTGCTCGAGTTTACGAGCCTTCATCTCCTCGTCAGGGATCAAATATGCTGCAAAACGTGATAGCTCAGTAAAATTGGCCGCATACTAGTGCACCGTCATAGCTCCCTCTACCAAATTGGTAAACTACATGGCCCTATCGTCTCCAACTGAGCTTGGGAATAAGCATTCTAGAAAACATTTCTTGAACTGGGGTCAATTGACTAGTTCCGTCCCCTTAGCTTCTCTTATAATTCTCTCAAAAATCCACCATCTTTTTGCCTCTCCTGTCAGCTTGAAGGCGGAGTACAATATTTTTTGTTCATCCATACAACTTAGGACACGAAGTATCTCCTCAATGTCTTGAATCCAGTCCTTTGCTAAGGTTGGGTCACCCCGCCCATCAAAAGTGGGAGGGTGTATCCCATTAAACTGCTCTATGGTACATCCACCCTCATTACTTGTTGCATTCAAGTCTGACATGTTTCGTACATGACAACGAGCTACCATCCTGGAAGATACACACTTGATTAAACATTTCACACAAGTATTAAAAATAATAATGGTAATGAGAATTTAAACATAATGGTATCTATTAAAAATGAATATATATATTTATATACAACAATTCAAAAAATTTTGATCAAGATCTAATCAATCAATTCTTAATTTAGAGATTACCAATTCTGGAACCTAGTATTCTACAAGACTAAGTATAACTATAACATTAGACCCTAAATCTTTACCTAGTACCTCGAATACCATGAAATAGTTTTCCAATCTTTCATAAACTAAGTCCTCAAATATCCTATAATGAACTTCCTATAATCTGTAATTGTGGAAACTGTAAACAGTAACGTAATAATCTTCTCCAAATCTAAAAATCGCTTCCTTAAATCCACAAATATCCAACACCTCATATAATATAGTGTGCAAAACCACAAACCTGATTCTGATACCAACTGTAACGCCCCATACCCGAATGGGTCGGAGAATTACCACTTGTCAACTATAATCTTGTCTCCCAATACAAATATAATCTCCAAAGGTTCCAATACAAAACATAAATTCATCTTTTTCAACGTAATACATAAATCTCCTCCATAAGGTCATCAACATAATAAATCAAATAACATAAATTAATGTTTTCACAATCTCCCAATAACATCTACATAATAAACTGATAATTCTACAAGTCTCTCACTAAGCCAAATAACATAATGAAATTCAGATAATCAAGCGAAATTCTTCTATTAGCAATGATACTCTTAGGTAATCAACTCCCTATCCTCAGCAAGCATTGCTCACATTTTCTATTCCTGATCCCAAGTTGAACCATCAACATCATCTAAAAAATACTGTGAAAATAAAGGGGTGAGTTATCAACAACTCAATATACAAATCACATATACGAGTATGTAAACATTTACTTATCAAAAAACAAATATACTAGTATGTAAACATGAGCGTTTTCAGAGAGTTTAGAATGCGGAAAACAAAACATTTCAATTTTATTATGCAGATCTCAAAACATTTTATTAGGATATCAGAGCGACCTTTCAAACTATTCATATTCAAAAACCAAACGTTCAAATTTAAAGGCCTTTTGGCATAACATGACTGAACATCTTCATCTTATCATATCATTTCATATCATATCACCATATCATATCATATACCATGTTTAACTCTTGTGGTAGAGTTGTGCTATCCCTGGAGGCCAAACCAAGCAGTATCAGAATGTGAAACTTTCTTTTATTCATTCTCGAAGCCCCGAGTGTGCACATAGGAAATAACACGCAGAAAAACCACTTTGTTTCCAAAGTGGGTGCACTCATATCAGAAATGTTGGTACCAACCATATAACAGAATCAGAGCCAACTTATCAGAACCAGAAACATAACCAAAAAATCATGCCAAAGGTTTTTCAGATGCCATATCATATCAAATACAGTACTAAACATCTTCATATCATTTTCACATAATCGAAATGGATTCAGAGCATCTTCATATAACATGTACGAAATTCACTAATTTCATATTAGTTCTTTTGCACATTTCAGAGACAGCATGTCAAAATATTGATCATGTCTACACTAGTCATGTCAGAAAATATTTTCTCTTTTATACAAATTTCATGAGTAATGCAGAACACATATCTGAGGTAGTATAGAAACCCTGCTTACCTGACTCTTGTAGTATATTCTTTATGTTCTGGAACTGTAATATAGTTGTGTCACAATAACCTATATTATAATATTTGTGCACACGTTAATAACTAAACCAGCATATATACTTAGTTAACCAAAAATCTCCACCCTCTTTTTGTTTTTTTTTATAAGTAAAAATATTATATATATCAAAAATGAATAACCAAGTATACTGATATATACAAGAAAACACATTGCCCATTGACCCCATTGACCTAAAAAACCTATGAAAAACAACCCAAAATACACTAAGCCTGACCCCAACCCCTTGTTTCCCGTAGAACTAAAACGCTACCCGAAAACCCAACCCCAACCTCTTATTTCCTCGTTTAGAACTAAAACTTCACAATGCCCTCCCTTTGGACTTCCCTCTAGTTAAGGTATCACTCTTAGTGTCATAGTTGATTGCCCAATGAAGACGCTATAACTCCCTGCTTTTCTTAAAACTTGATTTGGTTTCAAGCGCGTGGTTTGCCTCAATCGCAGTGATTAGTTCTTTAAATTGGTCTTCACATCCTCCATGTGAAATTTCTACAAACTGCTGAATATCGCTAACTTTAGGCAGAATCTAATCTACTATTGGAGGAAGAGAGACCAAGGGAGCAACATTATCCCCAGACACAGCATCCAACTGCACTCCTGCCTCTGGACATTCCTTTATACAAGGCACCAACACCAAGCTCATTGGTTCTCCAACAACTCCATCGGTTGTCTCCAATGGTTTCAGGCCCATTGGAGATTCTGGGGTGACAACAAGTTCCTTCACCTCTAGGGTGATATCGGATTCTACATCTCTTTCAGACCTCAGTAGTAAACCATTTTCGTTCAACTCCAACGAGGAAGCCATAGTTTCTTTAGGGACCAAGGGTGTAACAAGAGGCGAATGGCATTCCATTACTGATGTCTCAAAGCCGATACTGGATATAGACCCCACTTCAAATATTCCAGATTTGGTTATGGGGACAAGGCCGAATCCTATTTTTCATTTTCCTTTAGAGCTAAAAGGGTTCGAGCCCATCTTGTTTCTTACAACTCTATTGTCTCCAGTTAAAATCAGGTCTATTTTCATAGACAAGCAAGTTATTGCTACCTTCAACTCGACTAGTTGGGTTTCCATCTCCTTTAAAGAATTGTGCATCTCTACAAATGGGTCCTGAGTGGTGATTTGCAAACCCCCCTAATTCTGAAACCCCGAGGCATGACCCATCTTCAAAGCGTCGCATAGGATCGCCTCGACAACAAGAATGTACGTGGGTCTTTCCCTTCCAAGCTCTCTTCCGCGCCACCTACATGTTTTCTATAGCCCCCCTGCATTTGAGGTGGAGGGACTGGTCCCCCTCCAGCACCTCTTTTTCCTTCCACAGGATTGGTCTTGCCGTAGGAAAAATCATGCAGTACCTCCCCATCCTTCTCCAGCCACTGCCCTCCTCCTTAGGGATAAATATAAAATTCCTCCTCCCACCACCACCATACTCCTCTACTGTCATATAACGTCCTCGAGAATTTGAGCAGCGATGCTCTGTGAAAGTACGTATGCCTTCCCGAATAGTGGAGTAAAAATCATGTTTCTCATTTGTACACGCAGTCATGGCCATAGCCAGCCATTGTACTATTGTTGAACCCAAAACCAATTTTGAAATAATCCTTCTACTCCTTTCAATAATAGCCAACATGCTCCCTCCTTCATGAGTTTAAAGGATTTAGAAGAAACCATTCTGAGCCCAAACAACCCCAACACCCAGAAAGAAACCTGGTCAGAACCAAACATCATCTTTCAGAAACCAGGTATGTGCTGAAGGGAACCAGATTTGTGCCGGAGGGGGTCGCCGGCTGAAGGGAATGGAAAGATGCGGCTGTTGGTCACCGACTCACAGTAGCCCTCTAAGGCAGCAGCACGGCCACCAGAGCACTTTGGAAGGTGGCAGAAAAAGACCTAGGGAAAAATCAGGTCGTCGGCGGGTAAACCATTGCCCTCTTATGAATAGAATAAAACAATGATATAAGCAATTAAATTTATAAGCAAATTCTACGCCAGCTATTTATATCAATAAATCAGCCCTCATTTACTCTCGGCATGTCGATCAATTAAACAATTTGCAAACTAATCCATTTCACACACATGATCAATTTATATTATCATAGAGGTCACTCCCACATGTCCACATGTCTTAAGCAATCCCAACCAGCAAACACTTCAATCCCAAACATCAATACAACTACACTATATCAACACACAACTAACCCAACGAGACCAACTCAATCACGGTCACAACGTCGTAAACCTAAACAACCACATAACTTATCACATCATCCAACAATAAAAAATATAAATTTAAAGCAAATCCACGTAAACTCTAGTAGACCATATATAAATAAGGACAGCCCATAATCATCACCAATCCGACACATCCATCCAATAGCCAAGCCCAAAAGTCAACATTAACTCAAATGATAACACCAAATAGTCACAAATTTCTATCCCAAAGAGTCGCACATGAAATCTAAATAACCATAATTACAAACCCAAACGGCCATCTTACACAGCACGCACACCTTTATGTCCAAAACAAGCAAAATTCACTCAATAGCCCACATAAAAATCTGAAACAGTCCACACTTAAGCCTGAAACAACCTATACATCAACCCAACAATATAAATATAAATCCAAATCAGTCCAATGTCACCTATAACAACCAATTTATAACTCAAACCTCTAGAAAATCAACGATCCAAACCGCCATCTAGTAATAAATCCCACAAATTATAGGCTCCATTTTTAAAAAAAATATATTTCCAAACAAGAAGTCTAATATTCTAGTTATCATACCTAATCTTGTATGTGGCCAACGGAGTTAGTGAGCAGAGCAACGTTGTCCGGCATCGTAAGTGTTGTCCTATGAACCATAAATACTTTCAATATTTTAAGTCTTAAGATTAGGAAACATCACGACAACAATACCACTCGAGATGATGAATATGAAATTTAGTGCAAGTGAGAACGAGTGTGGGGTAAAAACTGAGGGACAGAAAACTCAAAGCAAGAAAATATAGGGGCTCACCTAGAATCATACCGTGCAGAAAGGAAATGCCTTGGAGAGGTTGTTTCCGATGGCTTTCAACTGTCACAGCCTAATTCTGTTGCTACCTAGATCCTAGAGAGAGAGAAAGAGAGAGAGAGAGAGAGGGAACCTATGAGTGAAAGAAAAATAAGGAAAAGATTTAAAGAAAGATGTAGCCCAAGGCTACTGGGCTTACCAATGTAGTGGTGTGCAGCGGCTGTAAGCAGCGAAGATGAAGGGTATCCCACGAATGTGCTACTGTGACACAAATCGGAGATGAGAGGGGAAAACAAAGAAAATGAAGAGAGAGAGAGAGAGAGAGAGAGAGAGAGATGTGAATCTTAGAGAGAGAGAGAGAGAGAGAGAGAAAAGAGAGTGAGCTTACCGGCATGAGAAGTCTCGGCAACACTAATCTAAAAATCCACCAAAACTCACAGCACCAAAATCACTGGGCATATGAGAGAGTGCGAGAGAGGAGAAAGAACAAGTCTGCAAGAACTTGAGAGTGAAGAGAGAAAGTTTAACTTAGGGCAGGTTTTGCGGGTGGGATGAGATACAAAATTATTATCTCATCTCATCTCATCTCATCATTACACTTTTTTCAAATCCTTATACAAAATATAATAAACAATTCAACTTTTTCAAATCTTAATTCAACTTTTTCAAATCTCAAAATAATAATAATACAAAAACATAATATTTTAAATACTAAAACAAAACATAAAATTCTCATATCACCCCCCAAACCTGCCCTTAGCAGGCATGAGGAAAAAAACTGAAGGTGCGTGTGGGAGAAAATGAGATTCGGGGGAAGAGAAAAAGGGGGGAGAGATTAAACTATTCATACGTGGAGGAGGAGAAATTGGAAGCAAGAAACTGAAGAGAAGAAAACTCACCATACGATGCCGTTTTGGTCATTTCAGGGGTTGGGCTCTTAGTTGACCTGGGCCTAGGTCGTGGACCTGGGCTTGGGCTTGGACCCGATGATTACATATATTTCACGGAATGCAATGCAGTGGAAAGAATTGCAAGGAGCAGAGGAATGATAGCATTGAAATACTGCAATGCAGCACCCCTCACACAGTACTTGTACAAAATATTCACAATAGCTTCACTTGTCAGAGCATCCTCATTGGCTTGGTCAAAGTCCAATGATAGTTAAACTTTAGCCAATATGTGCCAAAAAACCACTACATTGGATTGAGAATCTCTATAAAATTTTAGATTTTTGCTACAGTGATTCTCTAAATTTGTTGGTGAACAGTAGGTTAGCCAAACATTAAAATATTCAATTCTCACTTCTCTCACAAAATATGTAGGTATTTTTTGTAATTAGGAAATTTGGTTCGATTTATTATTATTAAATATAAAATGTGATAAAAATAAATTAATTAGTTAATATTAATTAGAATATTAATTATTAAGTTAATTATAAAGATAAGTTAATTATAATATAATTATTATTATTAATTTAATTAGAATATAATTATTATTATTATTATTATTTAATGTTAATTTAATATTTAATAAATGTAATAGATATTAATTTAATTTAATTAGAATATAATTATTATTAATATTAAATTGATAGAATTATAAAATGTGATATAAATAAATTAAATAAAAAAATTATTCAATTAATAATATTTTATTATTATATATAGAATAAATGGCTAGTCCAATGTGGACATCGAATTTAAATGGAATAGGCAAATGTAAAAAAGTGTGATATTGGCTAAATTTTGAAGATGAATTTGGTCAAGCCAATGAGAATGCTCTCAGAGAATTTGATCCAATTCACCATATGCCTATGGAATCCTCACACGTGCATATATTATTCTTTGTTAATCTTCTAGAAGCTAAAGTTGGTTAGGATTTTATCCTCTACTGGAGTGTATATATGGAGCAATATTTTGTACATCGTTGGAAGATTAATGAGAAAATTTTTCTTCTCCACACTTCGATCAAGTCTTCAGTTTCCCTTTATTTTCTCTAACACGCTATCAGAGTTGGAAATTTTTCCTGCCATATTTTCTTAGTCTCTAATCATCTCCCAATTCATAAAACATAACCACCCACCACCCATACTTCTTTCTTCTTCTTCTTTCTTCTTTCTTCTTTTTCTTTCTTCTTTCTTCTTCTTCTTCTTCCTCTTCCTCCTCCTCCTCCTCCTTCTTCTTCTTCTTCCAACTCCTCCTCCTCCTCCTCCTCTTACTGAGAACCCAAATAGCCCCTTCTTCCTACACCATAGTGATAATGTCAATACTATCATAATCTCACCTGCTCTCTATCTCCATCAAAAATAAGTTAGGATTCCTGGATGGGACCGTCCCCACCCCTGACTTGACAGATCCCTTATATGTTTCATGGTTTCGATGCAACAACATCCTTCTTGCTTGGGTTCTAAATTCGGTTTCAAAGGACATTACCTCTAATGTGTTTTTGATGACTTCAGCCAAACAGGCTTGAGACAAACTCAATGAGCATTTTCCATAGCCTGATGAAGCTCAGATATATTACCTTCAACATAAGCTCAGTGGCATTGTTCAAGGAAACCTCTCTGTAAGTGACTACTTCACACAGCTTAATGTTATTTAGGAAGAATTACATAGCTATAGACCCCTTCCTTGTTGTTCTTGTGGATTGTGTACCTGTTCTGCTTTAAAAAAACGTTGGTGAAGTTCAACAGAGAGATTATGTCTTCAAATTTTTAATGGGCTTGAACGATAGTTATGATGATGTAAGAGGACAGATCATACTGTTAAGTCCCTTACCCTCTTTGGACAAAACATTCTCCCTAATTTTGCAAGAGGAAAGGCAGAGACAAGCTCAAAATATGGCTTGGCCTACCACAGAATCCTCTGCCTTACTTGTTTACCAAAATTTCTCAAAGAAAAAGGATAAATCAGTTATGGTTTGTAACCACTGTGGAAAGCTAGGACATACAAAGGATAAATGTTACAAGTTAATAGGTTTTCCCCCCAGTTTCAAGTTTACCAAATCAAAACCTGGATATGCTTCTGGTGCATCTGCTAATTCCTATTATGCAAACTAGGTTACTCTTGGTGGTTCTTATGGTTCCCACACTATTGGTCAAGCTGCTACTCCAGACCAATAAATAATTGCTCCAAGTGCTTCTCAGTTAACCCTCACTCAGGCACAAGCACATCACCTTATGGCTCTTGTCAATGCTCAATTTCCTCAACTGGACTTGAGACAGACCAAGCCAATGTTGCCCACCCCTACGCCTCCTAAGCCAATCAGTACTGACCCTAATTCTTCAATTACGTCTCACTCAAATTTAACAGGCAATTATCATTGGCTTTCCTATTTCACTATACCTGATAATGCTTCTCTTTTCACTATTGCTAACCACCACAAGCTCACTTCACTTTCACATAAAACCTCCTGACATTCATAACACACCATGGATCATGGACACAGAGGTCATTGATCACATGGTGTGCTCCACCTCTTTCTTTACAACCTCTCCTTACTGCATTCAAGCCTTTGTACAACTCTCAAATGGTACAAAGGTTCAAGTCACACACATAAGCACTATTAAACTTTCATATTCCTTGATTTT
Source organism: Juglans regia (assembly GCF_001411555.2). Lineage (NCBI taxonomy): Eukaryota > Viridiplantae > Streptophyta > Magnoliopsida > Fagales > Juglandaceae > Juglans > Juglans regia. The sequence continues at coordinate 13,393,643 of NC_049906.1, read as the reverse complement.
AACTAATATCCTATGTGTGCCCTCATTTACATTTAATCTCATCTCGATTAGTAAACTCATTCAAAAATGCATGCCCCTTTTTTTTAATGATCTTTGCTTCATTCAAGTCCTCTCTTCATGCATGACGATTTGACTTGCTAAGGTTCATGTTGGCCTCTATTTTCTATTGCATTGCCCACATGACAGCACCATCACTCTTCCTTCATTGCTCTCTAGTCAAACTAGAGTCAATCATGTTGTTGTACTTCAAGATTTGACATTTGGCACTTTAGATTAGGACATTATCTTCACAAAGAATGGATCTGATTCATTCTCATATACCTAATGTAAAGTTCAAGGATCAGTCTCATTGTACAGTTTATCATTTAGCTAAACAAAAGCACATTTCTTTTCCTTCAAGTATTTTCACTAGTTTATCTCCTTTTGACTTAATACATTGTGATATATGGGGTCCATATTCTCAAGCCTCCCTTCAAGGTTTTCATTATTTCTTGACTATTGTGGATGACTATTACCGAGTTACTTGGGTTTTCCTAATGAAATTAAAGTCATACAAGAGGTCACTCTTAAAATCATTTTTCCATCTCATAAAAACTCAATTCAATAGCACAATAAAGAAAATCAAAACTGATAATGGACTTGAGTTTGATATGGTCAACTTTTACAAACATCATGGCATCATTCACCAAAAACCATTTGTTTATACCCCTCAACAAAATGGTATTGTTAAGAGGAAACACCAACATCTTTTGAATGTTGCCCGAGCCCTTCTTTTTCAAGCCTCCTTACCTATCCAATTCTAGGGATATGTCATTTTAACTGCAACTTATATTATTAACAGAATTCTCACACCCTTCATTTCCAACAAATCTCCATATAAAATGATTTTCTCTTCACCACCCTCTTACACTCACCTCAGGGTATTTGGTTGCCTATGTTATGCTAGCACTAACAAACAACACATAACCAAATTTGAACCTCGAGCTAGACCTTGTCTTTTCCTAGGCTACCCTACTAATGTCAAAGGTTACCAACTCTAAGACATTGACACTCATTCCACTTTCATCTCTCGAAATGTCATCTTTCATGAGTCTGTCTTTCCTTTCCACTCTTCCACTTCCACTCCTTCTCATTCCCCTTTAGATAATGTTCATTCCTTCTTTCCACACAATCTAGTTTTACCTCCTGCACCTCCAGATGCACATTTACCTTCCTCTCCTATTCCAAATTCTACTGCTCCCACTCCATCAAATACTCCCTCACAGCATGAACCTCCCTCTAATCCTTTATCAATCCAAATCTGACTACTCTTTATTTATTAAAGTCAATCACAAAGGATTCATAGCACTCTTGGTGTATGTCAATGATATCATAGTTGGCAGTGATTCTCAATAAGAAATTGATTCTCTCAAAGCTTATCTTCATACTGAATTTAAAACCAAGGATCTTGGAGCTCTCAAATATTTCCTAGGACTAGAGGTTGCTAGGTCCTCCTCTGGGATCAATCTCTATCAAAGGAATTACACACCCGAAATATTAGAGGATGCAAGGTTACTTAGTACAAAGATAATCTCTACACCTATTGAACTGAATCACAAATTGAGCCACACCACAGATGAACTTCTTCAGGATCGTACAAGCTATAGAAGCCTCATTGGAATGCTAATTTACTTGACTATTACCAGACCAGATATTACTTATGTTGTAAATGTTCTAAGTCAGTTCATGGATAGACCCTCACAAACTCATTTACACTCACGGAATGTAATGCAGTGGAAAGAATTGCAAGGAGCAAAGGAATGACAATACTAAAATACTAAAATGCAGCACCCCTCACACAGTGGCTGTATAGAATATTCACAACAGCTCCACTTGTCAAAAAATTTGATCCAATTCATTATATGCCTATATAATCCTCACACGTGTATATTATATCATTTGTTAATCTTCTAGAAGCTAAAGTTAGTTAGGATTTTATCCTCCATTGGAGTCTATATATGGAGCATTCTTTCGTACATCGTTGGAAGATTAACGAGAATATTTTTCATTCTCCACATTTCCATCAAGTCTACATTTTCCCTTTCTTTTCTCTAAGTACAATATATGTAGCAGTCAAGACACAGTCCTAGAAAAAATGAAGGGGGTAGATTGGCTTAAAAAATAAGAGCTAATCTTCCCATATCTAATAAGTGGTTACACAATTTGATTGATGTAAAGATTATTTTAAACGCATAAAAAGAATTAAGATACTTAATTCAGTTCAATTTTGTGGTAGTGTGTGTTGTCATGAACACCAAAATGATAGATCATATCATGCATGCATGTATACAATATTGAATCTATACTAACTAACTAGCTTTAATATTTACATGTGGTATATTGTATACGTACGTAACTAACTGGAATGTTGACTAGGCTAACTAACTCACTCTAAGAAGCTAGAAACAACCCAACTCGTAGGAAATATAATCTTTTATGGACTCAGTTTCTGCACCTAACAGGTAAAAACAGATATAGAGAATCTATGTGATGATGACAGTACTTCACTGCATAAATTGAAGCAATCCAACAGAAGAAAATAAAAAATGAAAAAAGTGCTAAAATGAAATTTAAAATTAACGAAACCAAAGCATGGTCTTGATCGCAGAATAGAAAATTTTGAATCAACTTTATTGGAGTGCAAAATAATATATATCAATAGAGAAAAACACATTATAGTTAAAAAACGAAAAACAACCCAATTGTAAAATTCTGGGTCAATTGCTCCAAAGTAACGCTCTACATGTAAAGCCACAAAAACTCCTATGGAAATTGCGAACATTTTCATGTATTCAATGTCCAGATATTACATATTTCATACCAGAAAGGAAAATGTACGTCTGAACGTCTCATTTAGTTGCTATGAAAATAAGGGAAGACATTAAAAAGAAAAAACTTATGATTTATTGGATCCAAGAAGAAGTTAAAAATAATTAAGTGATAGTAATATCTGAAATCTCCTTTTCGTTCCATTTTCCTCAGTTTTTCAGAACAACCAAACAAGAAACAAAACAACACTTAAGATCAAACTCAATACGCCAATTAAGGAAGAAAAATAAAAAAAAATGAGAAGAACTACTTCAGCCTAAACAGATGTCAATTGTAGGGAGTTGAGAGGGCAGACCTATAATATTGGACTTGAAAGAATCAGAATGGGGTCCATTGCGAGGCAGAGCTGAAATTGAGCTCAGAGAGGCCAACACCAAAAAGGAAGAAAGCCCAGGAATCGAGATTGCCTTCATTGCAATAACAAATCCCTCTCTCTGGTCTGTCTCTCACTCACTGCAAGCACAATCTCATACAAACAGAGCCCATTCCCAAGATCGTCAAGAAACCCACATACAACTTAGCCTCCACATGCTTGCATAAAAAAGATTCACACCATCAAGCACAATATAAATTATAGAGAAAATTGAAAGTAGATAAGACGAAGGAGGAGAGTTTTTTTCGAAATTTCTGGGTCTCACACGGTTTCTCCACCATAGCGTCGCCGTACACCGTCCCCACACCACCGCACCACCACCACTGAGCTCCTCTTCCTCTAGCAACCACTCCTATGGACCCAAGCCATCATTGAAGCCCCCACGATAGCCCTGTTACGTAAAGAATTTATAAGATTTGTGGTTCTTTGGATCTTTTAAGTTTCTCAATCTAATTCTATATTGTATTTTTTTTATATAATTTTTTCATAATTTTTTAAATTCAATTGTTTAGATCTTATTATCATAATGGCCCTTATATCTTTTCTATATCTTTAGTTTTTTAATTTGTATCTCACCAAGTTGTAGGTTGAGACAAAAAAATTTAAACCATTCAACTAAAAATAATAGCCGAATTCTAATAAATTCACAATGTACCCAGTGACAACCTTACTATGAAAATATAGTACGAGATCTAGATGATCCTTATTTTTTAACTTTGGCTGAAAGATAATAGAGAAATTAATAAAGTAAATTTCTAAATCGACATGGCTTAATATAATACACTATATTATTAAACATTTTGTTATCATAAAATAAATTTAATTTATTACATCAATTAATAACATCATTTTATAAATTTATTTTTATAAAATATTCGCATATATATATATATATATATATATCTAGCACTCTCGAGGAGCCGATTTATGGAGATTAAAAATAATAGGGTTTTGATAAACAGAGTGTCGTGATCATATTCTGACTGGTTCATATATATATATATATGATCTAAGGCTTAAATTTGATACAATCAAGCTGGGCCATGTCTGTTGTATCGTATCTGGTTTGAGTTAATTGCTGTTGCTAAATGCTAAGTAACAAAGGGCCCAACCGTAATTATAGTAGGTCACTAAGTAGCTAGAAAGTGTCAACTATTCATTCATATTCATCGTATAGCCGCTTTTAAGATATAAGGGATATATATATATATGTGTATATATATATATTAAAAAATAAGCATATATGTCCCCAAACAGAATGCTAAATGCATATATGTTCCTTAGTTAAGTTGGATGTTACTAAGCCATTGCTACGTGGTAAGAAGGTTTGTGTGGGCTCATCTAATCCCTTCTGGGTTTGTTTCTCTTATGAACGGCTTCCAAATTTTTGCTACGTATGTGGTACGCTTGGGCACAGTCATAAGGAGTGTAATCAGTGGAGGCCATTGATGGAAAAGTTTTCAGTCTTTGATTTTCCATATGGTCCCTAGTTACGTGCAGGGAACCTTGGTGATTATAGAGGACCTGTTCACAGTAGGCAGCTAAACCAAGAAGGAAGTAGTGCTCCGATGGATCATGTGCCAAACCAGTCTGCCGGAGATTCTTTAGGTGATCGGAAAGTCACAAGTTCTGAGGATAATGTTGGAGTGGAGGATGTTGAGGCGCAAAGTTCGGATAACGGCCAAGATTGTGACAGTTGCCAGATCCCGTTACAAGAGATACGTAATGAAGAGATAACTACTGGCTAATGGTTATCTAATATGTGTTCAAATGAGAAGGTAGGACTTGTAACTGATGCGAATAAGATGGAGGGTAGCATGGCAACTGATCAACAGCACGATAAGATGAAATTTGTAACTGCTGCGGAAGATAAGGGCTTTGATTTTGACTCTCAGCAAAAGGGTATTTGTGACAATTCAATAGTGGAGGCTAATCTGGGCAATAATTCTGGTGGGAAGGAAGTTATGAATTCAGAGGTAGAGTTGCTTTCTTCTTCTAGAGGGACTCATAAATGGAGGAGAATTTTAAAGTCTCAGGTGCACCATTCTCCTTCTAAAAGTGTCTAAGGATGTTTTGGAGATTGCTGGAAATCCTAAGAGACTTAAAAGTAATGCTAATTGCCATAATGGGAGTGAAGGTTCCATTTCACAGGATGAAATGGTGGCTGGATCACGGCCCCACCGAGCTCAATGAAGATCCTTAGTTGGAATACACTAGGGCATGGGAACCCTCGTGATATTTGTACTCTTGCTGATTTACTCAGAAGAGAAGATCCCGATATTTTGTTTTTGCAAGAAACAAAAATTAATGTTGCAAAAATGGAATGCTGTAGAGTTAGGTTTAAGTTTGATTGTTGCTTAACAGTTGATGCTGCTAGTAGAAGTGGGGGCCTTGCATTGTTATGGAAGCAAGATGTGCCATTGTCCATTCTGAGCTACTCATCCTGACACTACAAGAAGAATGGAAACTTGGAATCTGTTAAGAAGTTTGCGGAGGTATCCTGAGGAGGCTTGGCTTGTGTTTGGGGACTTCAATGAGATCCTAACAGTTCAAGAGAAATGGGGGGGAAGAGATCGACCACAACAACAAATGGTTGATTTCCAACAAATGCTTCTCGATTGTGAATTAAGGGACCTTGGTTTCTGTGGTCCAAAATACACCTGGTGCAATGGAAGATGGGATGAGGCTCGAGTTTATGAGAGGCTAGATAGGTTCCTCGGTAATTCCTCTTGGTATAATTTTTCAATAGAGCCTTAGTCACCCATGGTTCTACCTTTTACTCTGATCACCTCCCACTATGGATTGAGTTGGAGGGTGCCCAGTCAAGAAGGAGAGGAGCAAAGCCATTCAGGTTTGAGGCAATGTGGCTTGGAGAAACTGAATGTTCAAGAATTGTTCAGCAGGAGTGGACTGCATCTTCCTCTAGTGGGATGCAGGGTGTTATGGACTGCATTTACTGTTGTAGCAGTAAGTTACAAAGGTGGAATAAATCAAAGTTTGGTAAGGTCCAAGTCAAGCTGAAAGAAACAAAGCACAAACTCTCCATGGAACAAAGTAAGGCCCCAACATCCTTAAATACAAGGGAGATTAATGAAGCTTCAATTGAGGTACATAAATGGATGGAGATGGAGGAGATAATGTGTAAACAAAGATCAAGAGCTTTATGATTAGCAAAAGGGGATCAGAATACAAATTTTTTTCATGCAAAAGCATCTCAAAGAAAGAGAAACAATTGCTTATCAAAACTAAAGGATGCATCAATGGACTGCATTTACTGTTGTAGCGGTAAGTTACAAAGGTGGAATAAATCAAAGTTTGGTAAGGTCCAAGTCAAGCTGAAAGAAACAAAGCACAAACTCTCCATGGAACAAAGTAAGGCCCCAACAGCCTTAAATACAAGGAAGATTAATGAAGCTTCAATTGAGGTACAGAAATGGATGGAGAGGGAGGAGATAATGTGTAAACAAAGATCAAGAGCTTTATGATTAGCAAAAGGGGATCAGAATACAAATTTTTTTCATGCAAAAGCATCTCAAAGAAAGAGAAAGAATTGCTTATCAAAACTAAAGGATGCAAGTGGTTGTTGGCAGGAAGGAGAGAATTGTGATAGGTTAATTGTTAATCACTTCTCTTCTTTGTTTACTTCTGCAAGATCTCGAAATCAGGAAGTTATTCTTGATAAAATGGAAAGGAAGGTCTCTCCTGAGATGAATGCTGAACTTATTAAACCCTACACAGCTGTTGAAGTTCTCCAAGCTTTGAAAGAGATGCACCCCAACAAAGCACCAGGGCCTGATGGTATGTCGCCTCTTTTCTTCCAGAAATTTTGGCCTAACATTGGTAATTCCATCACAACTGCTGTTCTACATGTTTTGAATCATGGTGAAATGCCTCAAGCCCTTAATCACACTTTTATCACTCTGGTCCCTAAGAATAAAAGCCCTCAAACAGTTAATGACCTTAGACCTATTAGTTTATGTAATGTTGCATATAAACTAATTTCTAAGGTTATTGCTAATAGAATCAAGCAAGTATTACCTGTGGTCATCTCAAATACACAGTCCTCTTTCCTACCTAGCAGACTCATCACAGATAATGTACTCATGGCCTATGAAGTTTTACACTTTTTGAAGAGGAAGAAGAAAGGAAAGAAAGGTTTTATGTCTATCAAGCTTGATATGAGCAAAGCTTATGATAGAGTCGAATGGAGTTTTCTTGAATCTGTTATGAGCAAGTTGGGATTCCATGAGAAGTTAATTCAACTTGTGATGATATGTGTGAGGTCTCCTACTTTTTCAATATTGATTAATGGTTCTCCTACTGGCTTTATTGTTCCTTCACGAGGTTTGAGGCAAGGTGATCCTATTTCTCCTTACCTCTTTCTCTTGTGTACTGAAGCATTGATTAGTCTTTTGAGAGAGCCTAAAGTAATAAGGTTGTTACTGACATTCAGATTTGTCGTGGAGCTCCTAAGCTGAAGCACCTGCTTTTTGCATATGATAGTTTGATTTTTTGTAATGCTAATGTGGAAACAAATGTAAGATTGCAGACTCTATTAGAGCAGTATGAAGTTGCTTCAGGTCAGCAGTTGAATAGAGAGAAAACAACAATGGTTTTTAGTGCCAATGTGGATCAGAGTAACAGACAAGCAATTATGAATTTGTGGTGCTCTACTCAAGTGCAGCACTATGATAAGTACCTTAGGCTGCCCCCTTTGGTGGGCAGGTCAAAATCAAGGGCATTTGAAAGCATTAAGCACAAAGTTTGGCTCAAGTTGCAAGGTTGGAAGGGAATACGTTCTCTCAAGGGGGTAGGGAAATACTCCTTAAAGCAGTAGCTATGGAAATTCCTTCTTATGCCATGAGTTGCTTTAAGATTCCATCAATGCTTTGCTCTGAAATAGAGAGTATGATGGCTGGGTATTGGTGGGGCCAGAAGAATGAGGAAAGGAAGGTCCATTGGCTAAGCTAGAAGAAGATGTGCAGTTCAAAATTTGTGGGAGGCATGGGATTCAAGGAGCTAGAGGTCTTCAATATGGCATTATTGGCAAAACAAGCTTGGAGGTTATTGCAGAATAAGGAGAGTTTATTCCACAAAATGTATGTTGCTAGATACTTTTCTGATTGGAATCTGTTGGCAGCTTCTCTTGGAGGAAATCCCTCCTATGCTTGGATGGGTATTTGGGAAGCAAAAAGGCTACTAGTGCAAGGTGGCAGATGGAATGTGGGAGATGAAAGTTTAATCCATATTTTGAATGATGCTTGGATACCTGGATTTCGAAATTTGAGACAAGCACTGGGACATGAGCAGAGTATTGAACAACTTTGCCAATTGGACAACCAAGTTTTATCTCTTATTGACCCAAGTACTAAATGGTGGGATATTGCTAAAGTTAGAGCTCTTTTCAATCCAAACATTGTGGATGCTATTCTCATATTACATCCCAGTCATACTGGAACTGTAGATCATTGGGTGTGGGAACATGAGAAGTCATGATCTTTCTCTGTCAAAAGTGCATACAGATTCTTTAAAACTTGCTTGGAATCTGAACACGGGGAATCCTCTAATGGGGCTTTGATGAAAAAATTCTGGACTGCTTTATGGAAGTTACAAGTCCCCCATAAAGTTAAGGTTTTTGCTTGGAGGGCGTGTAAAGACAATTTACCAACCAAGGCCAATCTAATTAAGAGAAAACTGGACATTGAGGGGAAATGTTGTTTTTGTCAATATCCATTTGAGGATTTCAGGCATGTGTTGATATTATGCCCTTCCATTCACGAATTTTTAAGGTGCAAGTTTTCTATTTTCCAAAATGGAGGCCAGATCAGCTCTTTTCTCACTGCTACAATGGATGTTTTATTCAAAGGCACGTCTAAGGAACTGGCTGATTTTTTTCTTGATGGTTTAGGCCTTTTGGTTAAGAAGGAACAAGATGGTTCATGAACAGATTGTGTTACCACCTCAACAAGTTATTGGCTTTGCTTTTACAAAGAAGTTGCATATTGTTGTGGTTAGGCATCAGTCGGGGCCTTATAATGCTAAAAACCTGGTATACAGATGGTTACCCCTTCCAGAAGACTCCCATATATGTTCCTTAGTTAGGTATTGGTCTTATCAGTTCCCAAACAGTTCTGTGACCAAGTCTCAATGAATATTCTAAGATCAAAGAGGTTTCTTTAAACCTACGAGGGAAGTTCAAAGATGGTTCCAATGTTATTACCTATCAAAGATGGAATAAATTACCTAAGGAGTCTTATACTTTTCTTCATTTTTTTTGCATTTTTCATAAAAGAAAACAACACACACACGCATATATATATATATATATAGACACGAGCATGTTTGGGATTATGGGTAGGAGTCTTAAAAAGTGTTTAAATAGCCTTAAAAGCTTTTTAATGGAAAAATTATGTTATTTTGATGTTACATATATATCAGATTTTCCTCAAACGTACTTTTCTGAATAATGTTGAACGTAATTCGAACCTTAAAGGGAATGTCAATAGACAAAAATACCTCTACAACTTTAAGATAATTACAACTTTCAAACTTTCAAAAATAGTCATAATCTTTAAAAAAAATCAAATAATGATCACCATTTCTACCTCAGAAAAAAAAAATTAATTTGTTTCCAAACAAATATAATATGTTTAAATATTTTAAATATATAGTTATCAAATAATAAATAAATTCTTAACAATAAAATTTATTACTCAAATTATAAACTTTAAAATTATAAGTTATATTTCTCAATACAATTTAACATGCACGCAATAGTACTTGAGATTGACGTTTCTCCGTCATTGACCATATTTACGTCATTTTGTGAAATTTGAATATTAATTATAACACACATCAGGGAGAAAAAACAGTACTACTGTTGGCTTATGATGAAACCCTAAACCCTACACCAATTATATATTGACGAAACCCATTATATATATAGAAATATTGCCTTTAGACCGAGTCAAATTGGCCTTATTATGTGTCGTGGCCGCCACAAAAATCTGCCGTTATCATGTTTTCATCGAGGCCTTTGTCTTCTCATATATGGAAAAATCAAGGTGTGTACGTACATATATATATTGTAGACTGTAGTAGTAGTGTTCATAACAAATTTCCAAAGGGAACACGTAGAAGAGAAAACCAAGTCAGACACGTATTTTTAAATGTCTTTCATAGGAAAATGCATGAATCTTACGTACCTTTGTTCCAATCTCTTTCCTTTGTATGAGGTACTTGTCATATCTTGGTCTTCGATCGTCGACTAATATTATTGGTGAGTCTGAATATATATCTTTTGAATAATATTATAAGTAATTATAGAGTGTATAAGTATTGTACATTTATTTTGAAAAATAGTTGAGATCTACTATTAAAAAATTAATTTTCTTTTATGTGGATCTCGTATTTATTTATTTTTTATCAGTAATTAAACGTCACTTGTATACTTACGACTGTAACTATCATTTCTCATATTTTTTTTTTAATTTTCTAAATTAATTTGCAGCTTTGTTCCTCTAATTTCTACATGTTGATATATATATAAGATAATGCAACCAACATATTTTTGTCTTTGGGGAGTTTAGATTATCTACTCATGTCTCTATATGCTTCTTTTTTCTTTTTTTTTTTTTTTGCCATTTTTTTCTTGTAGCTTTGATATTTTATCTAAAAATTTAAATCATCCACGTAGTAAATCCAATTATTTATTTAATAATTAAAAATAGTTTAGATTAATCTAGTCATTTAGGTTGTTTAAAATAGTTTCTAATAAAATACATTTATATTTTTATCTTAATATTTATTGCTTTGTTTTTATAATTTAATCAATACTTAATTTTTGATATTGTTGTCACAATTTAGCAAGAATAAAAAATAATAGGAAAAAACAGTTAATATATATGATATAGTTATATAATTGGAGGAAAATGCTACTCTTTTTGTTGAATCTTCCTGTTAGTATTTTTTTATTTTTTTTATTTTTTATTTTTACTTAATAATTAAATAAATATTTTTTAATAATATTATAATTTTTTATTTTTTTTAAAATATTTAAAAGTATTAAAAAATAAAAAAACAACCAGCAAAAACTCTCACGGTGAAAGTAGTACCGTCCATAACTGTATTATTAGGTACAAATGCACTTAATTACATGTACAAAATATCACATCAAGGTGACAGATTTTGGATTTTAATTATTTTCCAAGACAAGGTTGTCAATATCTGGACGTAAGAGATCGCGAGTTGTCGGGGACCACGTAGAACTAGGACTTGGAAAATACCACGTCAGTCAAAATTTCAGTGCTGTTCGGTCACTATTTGGCTGCCAGCACTTTCCATATTATAATTAAGGTTCGGGTCCCAAAAGATCAATGGGTAAATAGTAATATTTTATAAATTTTATTAAGATAAATTTAATTTTTTTTATTAAAATATATAAAATAGATGGCGAGTTTAAATTTTTTATAAAAAGTTATCGATAATTAATTTGAAATGAATTGAATTTGATACAAGAATCAAACATAATCTAAGTTATAAAACTATACTTATCTTCTTTTAAAAATTGATTGAATTTGATAGTTACGTAAAAAAAATTATATTTTAATAATAGACTTTTTTTAAATAGAATATACAAAATTTACATATCTTAAAATTGTATCTAGTTTTAGTCATAGTTTATAGATGTTATGCCTTATATCAAATTATCATCTTGTTGGTGTCTTAATATACTTATACTGAGGAACAATTCCACATAAGCATAGTATCTTAGTTTGGGTATTGAGAATATTTCAACTATTTTCAGAATATATCATTATTATTTATTATTTTATTATTATCTTTCGCTTACTATTTATTACTATTCAACATTCTATCATTATTTTTTTATTAATTTTTTACTACTATAAATAAGAGTAAGATGAGAACGTAGTTTATGACTTTTTAGAATGAGTATTGAGTATGATAAAAGTCGATTGAGTGTCAAGTCCCACATTGATTTCTTATTAAGTTTAACTGGGTTTTATAATGTTTATAATGATCTTTAATAGTAATTTTGATATGTCCTTTTAGAGTGATAGCGTGAGTTTTTAGTTGGACTTTCCTTAAGTTGTTACATGAAATATGTCCCTTGGTATTTATGATTGTATTTGGTCGAAAATGATATGATAAAATGCAATTTAAAAATAAAAAATCATGCTTAGAAACTCATTGTCAAAAATAAAAAGATATAAAACCAAGTAAAATTGACTAACGAAAGGGACATAAGGCAAGCAGAGTTGAGCTACTCCAAAGAATGAATGAAACCACTATAAAAGGAAGAGACTACTTGGGAAATCTAGTTACTCTACAATGAAAGACTTTTCTACCATCTCGGTAGTAGATTGTCTCTCTCCAACAAGGAATGTGTTAATGTCATGTTTCGTACGTCTTTGGGTAGGGTTCTAGCAACTCGGATCTTGAGACTTTCACCTGCACACTTAAGAAAACACGAAGAGTGTGGGGCTTTGGTGGAGACCGGAAAGTCTCTGATACTAAAGTTAATATATCTCCTTAGTAGTTTGTGCGTGAATTTTTTTGGAATCAAATAGAGTTCTTTGCACCTTGGGGTCAGCTTTTATATTAGGTTTCTGGGTGAGGATAGCTTGTACCTGACTTTGGGGAGCCCATGTCCTTTCAACTGTTCGCTTAGTCAGAATATTTTAATGTGGCATGACTTCTACAGCGGCTTCATTAATGTGGAGTAGAATCCGGGGAGTGGCACCATTAATGTGGCGTGGCTCCCTCCATGTCTGTTGTTAGGAAATCAAGGATTTTCCATATTTCCCGCCCACCTACCTGCGCAGATTCCCGAGGGTAGGGTGTCATTGGGAAGGTGTCAAAGCAATGAGTCTCATATGCCCCTACTGTCCGCTTTCCCCACGCGTGGGTTGTTTCGTGGGTGTGTTTTGCTCATGGGTCGAGTACACTACAGAGGCCCAATGACTCATTTTAGAGGAGGGGCGTTGGGCTTGGCCGGGCTTTCTGACTTATTTCCCCAATCGTCCCTTGTGGGCTTACTATACAGATTGATGGGAGGGAAAATCCCCTTACAGTTAACCCATCAATTCTTATCAGTCATTTTTGCCTTCATCTTCATGCTATTATTTTCCCCCAGTCGCTACCATGGAGATCATTTTCCCTAGAAATGAACGATTATTACTCTCCCGACTCTTCTATGTGTCAAGTTCTAGGCTCTAGATTATGTCTTTATTGTTTTTTATGTCATTTAACGATGTCAGGCGACGGTTCCTCTCCCGAATTTATTGGCACATTTGCTGATGGTTGGATTTTGCACTTGATTGCGTCCTTCCAGTTCTCTCAGCATTGATGGTGTGAGGCGGCTCCTCCTCTTTACGTCGCATCGTACAGTACATGTCGATGGATTTGTGCATGTCTTGCCAGCTTCGTGGGGTGCATGTGTTCCCACAACTTTAGGATACTAACCATCGCTAGGGTCTACTTAAATTCCCTCTGCCCTCGTCATTAGAGCCCACTTTGCCTTTTGTTCCTTTCTTACAGCTCTCCACGCTTCCTTCCTTTAAAATTCTCTCCGCGTGTATTATGTATTTCCTTCTTTCGTCTTTACATTCACATAGTTCCAAAGAACTCTTCATGTCCTGCCCCAAAAATCCCTAAGCATGCCAAGCCTTCTAGTCCTTCACATGCTCCCAAGGGCTTATATCCTCCTGAGGTCCGCACCGAGTCACAAAGATTCGATGGGTTCTTATGGCTGTCAGTGGTGACTCCTGGTGAGTTGGAGTCGCTGAAGGCAACCTACGATGTGTTAGGAATTGTAGACTTTAAAGTGTCGTCCCCCAATGAAGGTGTCGTGGACTCCGAAGGGTATGCCTCAAATGTGGTTGTGTACCTTAGCATTTTCTCTAGTAGCCTTAGGCAGCCTATCTGTCGTCCAGCTCTTGATGTGTCGGGCTACCTACGCTTGGCACCTGCTTAGCTCCACACAAATGCGTGGAGGATCCTGGTATCGTGTTACATCATCCTGTCAAGGTCCTCACTGTCGGACTCCAAGAAATTCCTCCACCCAAGCACCCTTTCTATCACTAAGTTTCTTTTTGAGTATTCCCATCAATGTCTTGTTGGTCACCTCCACTTGCCAATTGGATTGAGGATGTCGTGGAGACGAGTAGCGAAATTTAATCCCCATTTCCCGACACCAATCTAGGTAGTGGTTAGAGTCAAACTGTCTCCCATTATCTGATATGATGATGCAGGGAATGCCAAATCTGCAGATGATTGTATTCCACAAAAGGCATGTTATGTTGCTTGCCATGATCGTTGCCAACGCCTCAGCCTTTACCCACTTAGTGAAGTAGTCCACTACCACTACTACAAATTTTACTCCTCCATTGCCCGGGGAAAGGGGGCCTACTAGATCAATTTCTCATTGGGCGAAGGGCCACAACGAGGTGATTGACGTTAGTTCTTTCAGCAGGCAATGGGCCACTTTGGAATATTCTTGGCAGTTCTTGCACTTCCGCACGTACTCCTTGGCATCCTGTAGGGCGCGAGGCTAGGCTAGTAGTACCCGACCCTCATCACTTTGCCTGCCAGCACCTTTCCTCCGGAGTGGTCATTGTAGATTCCCTCGTGTACTTATGCCAGCACATATTGAGCTTCTTCGAATGAGATGCACCTAAAAGAGGTGTGGAGTATCCCCTTCGACTTCGATACAGGACTCCCTCAACTAGAGTGTAATGCTCATTCTGGAGCTCCCGGCTTTACCTCTACCACTTCAATTCCCACTACAGGTATTTCGACAGTCCTAATCACTATTCTTTCTGGCAGGGGAGAATCTTCTTGCCCGGACACCGCTCGGGCCAATTTATCCACCTTTTGATTCTCGGTCCTCAACACTCGTTGGATCTGAAAGTATCGGAAGTGAGCGCGCTCAGTCTCTATCAGCGTTAAATACTTCTTCAAATTTTTGCTCTTCGCAACAAACTTCCCCCATACTTAATTGGCCACAACTTGAGAGTCGGCTCGCACCTCTACTTCTTTGGCTCCTAGAGACCTGGTGATCACCAGACCCAAGAATAGTGCCTCGTACTCTATCTCATTGTTTGTGATTTTGAATGCCAACTTGATAGCATAATTATGCTCTTCACCCTTGCCTGTAATAATATGCACCATCACTCCCCATCTAGCCCAGCAGGATGAGCCATTAACAAAGACCTATCATTGGCTCCATGGGAGGTGCATGTTCAATCGCTTACGGGAAGCCAGTGAGTTCTGCCACAAAATCTGACAACACTTGCCCCTTAATAGTATTTTGTGGTGCAGCCTAAGGTTTCCGGTCTTTGTAGGATCTTCTTTAGGGGGGTCTCGGTGAGGACCCTTACTAGATGAGCCTGGAAGTATGGGAAAATTTTTCAAGTGGTCACCACTATGACAAAGGCGAGCCTTTCTATGCATGGATATCTAGCCTCTGCTCCTTGGTAAGCTCAGTTGGTGTAGTACAAGGGCTTTTGGACCACCTTCTTCTCATACTAAGGCCGAGGAAGCCGCATGTGGGGAGACTGATAGGTACAAGACCAAAGTTTCTCCACATATGAGTTGGTTAAGGAGCGAAGGGCTTGTGAGGTATTTCTTGAGAGCCTCGAACACATGGTCGCACTCTTCATCCCATGTTCGTACCTTCCACAAAACTTTAAAAAAATGGTAGGCACTTATCGATGGACCTTGACACAAACATGTTAAGGGCTACTATATGGTTGGCGAGCTTCTATACTTCGTTTATACTTCGAGGGGGGGCCATGCGAAGTATGGCTTCCACTTTCTCCGGATTAGCTTCTATCCCCCGTTCCAACACCATGAAGCCCAAGAATTTATAGGAGCTTATACCGAAGGCACACTTTGCAAGGTTCAACTTCATCTAGTATTGCCTCAAGACTATAAAGGCGTCATGGAGGTCATCCAGGTGTTGCTTGGGGGTTCCGCTCTTGACCAGAAGATCATCCATGTAGACCTCCATATTTCTACCTATCTGACTCTTGAACATACGGTTGACCAGTATCTGGTAGGTGGCCCCACATTTTTTCAGCTCAAACGGCATGGCAGAGTAGTAGTATAATCCTCAATCTGTGATGAATGAAGTATTCTCCTCATCATCCAGGTCCATGCGGATTTAGTTGTACACAAAGTAGGCGTCCATAAAGCTAAGCATGCAATAACCCGTCGTGGAGTCGATGATTAGGTCGATGCGGGGTAGCAGGAAGCTGTCTTTCGGGCAAGCCTTATTTAAGTCGGTGAAGTTAACGCACATTCTCCACTTGCCATTTTTCTTTTTCACCAACACCACGTTGGATAGCCAGTCCGGGTAATGGGCCTCCCGTATGAAGCCCCTGCGAGTAACCGATCGACTTATGCGATGATGGCGACATTCTTCTCTATGCTAAAGTTTCAGTGCTTTTGCCTTGCTCACTTAGTTTTTGGGTCCACACTTAGGTGGTGTTGTTTGATCTCTGAATCGATTTCGGGCATGTCCTTGTGACTCCAGGCAAAGACATCCTGGTGCTTTGTGAGGAGCTGCTGCATGGCGCTCCTCATTTCGAGTGTCAACCTGCTACTAATCTTGGTGGTGGCTTCCGGGTGGCTCAAGTTCAAAGGAACCAACTCCAGCGGCTCGTTCGGCTCCACCTTCCTTGGCGCCTTCTCATCTCGGATATCCCCGTCTGCTTGGGTGTGCTCAAGATGGGGCAGGAGAACGTGGTCATCGGCAAGAGTGTGGACCACATAGACCCCGTCGCCTTTGGGTTTCAATTCTTGCATGTAACACTCTCGTGCCAAGACTTACTCTACTCGGATTTCTCCCACTTCCCAAGGGATCAAGAATTTCATCTTCAAGTAGTAGGTTGACCTCACTGCCCTTAGGTTGTTGAGGGTAGGCTTGTCGATTATTGCGTTGTAAGTCGAATGGGCCTTCACCACCAAGAAGTTGTCCATGATAGAAGCCGTACAAGGAGCTCTGCCTTCCAAGACAAACAGTGTGATTGTCCCGACTGGCTAAACCATCTCTCTAGAGAAACCCTTGAGTGGCATGGGAGCTAGTTGGAGTCGGGTGGCATCTTTTCCCATCCGGGTAAAGGTTTCCTAGAAGAGGATGTCTGCGAAACTTCCGTTGTCAATAAGGATCATCCTAGTGATGAAGTTGGCGACCAGCATAGTCACCATTAGGGCGTTATTGTGTGGATAGAGGACCCCCTCCTCCTCGTCTTCTCGAAAGGAGATAACGAGTGCCGGTTCACTTCTCCTGTACTTGGTGGGGCGGTATTCTGCTGAATACACTTATCGGTATCTCACTTGTCTGCATGCACCTTTCGACTGGATGAGGTCACACCCCCTCTACGAATACTCCCGTGACGGTCCTAATTTTCCCCAGCAATGGTCCTTCCTGATGTGGTGCGCGAGGGCGATCGTGCAGGGGTCCCCGCGCAGCTACCTTTTGCCTCGGGCTCCCTTCCCTCCTTGGCCTTCCGACTCTCTCTACACTTCTTTCCCATGATCTCCTCCCCCACTCCCGCTTTGGCCTTCGGGCGGGAGGGTACCACGGCCTCGACCGCCCAACCTACTCTCTTTCCTCTTTCAAGAAAAGACAATCTTTCATGTTATGAGTGTTGGACTGATGGTAGGTGCAATAGAGGGGACTAGTGCTCTTGTAGTCGTCTTCTTGGGCAGGTTGACAATCGTGTTTTTAGATGGTGAGCGTCGACCGGTCAAATTGAAACCCCAGGCCTCTCGGAGAGGCTTATTCTCTCCTGTTGTCCCGTGGTCCTTTCTCTAGCTTCTCGCGAGCCTTGTCTTTGGTTGGTGCCTTCGTTTTCTTTTCTGCCTATTTCAATCTTTCCTCCTTGGCTTAGTTAAGGCTTGAAGTGTGTCCTCAGCGTTAATAAAGTTGGCAGGAGGTTCTCCTTGCCAATTCTACCATGAACTGGGATTAGGAACACACTCCTCCTAAAAGCACTGCCAAAGTTATCTTCTTGTCATGGTCATCTGTAGTCATGCATTCTTTGTTGAACCTAGATAGGTATGTCTTCAGACTTTCGTTTTCTCCTTGCTTGATGGTGAGGAGTTACGCCATGGGGCGTTTTCTTTTCCTGCTCGCCATAAACTTTGTGAGGAATAGGTTGGCTAGCTCCCCAAAACTGTCTATGGACTTGGGTGCCAAGGATCCAAACCATACTATCGTCGGCCCCTTCAATGTCAGGGGGAAGCTATGTAGAGCACTTCTCCTTGGAAGTCGTGCAGGGTCATATAAGCTCTGAAAGTTTCTAAGTGTTCGAAGGGGTCTCTGGCTCCATTGTACATGTCCATGAGGGGAACTCAAAATTTCGAGGTAGGGTAGGCCCGTGCTGGTGAGCAGTTGGTCTACTGATGACGATGTGCCCATCTTCCTTCCCTTTCTTGGTATTTTCCCTTTGAGGTTACGGAGTTCATCCTGCATATTTTTTCTTTCTTCCTCCGCATCATCTCTCACTCCTGTGTTTCTGAACTTTACGTGCTCGTTGTTGCTAGGTCCTACCTCATTCTCTAGTCCATTGGTGGCCACTCTAAGTGTCTCATTCTCCACTTCGGTAGTTAGCTTCCCATCAGTTGTTCCATCGCCGTGAGCCTTGCTTCCATGTTTGTTAACGTTGCTTCTTTTTGTCCCCGAGTTGTCTGAGAACGTGTTGTCACAATCATACGAAAGACATGAAATCTATAGAGATCCCATAGACGGCCCCACTGTCAACGTCCTATTTCGTATGCCTTTGTACCGATTCCAACAACTCGGGTCTTGAGTCTTTTACCTGCACACTTAAGAAAACACGAAGAATGTGGAGCCTTAGTAGAGGCTAAGGAGTCTCCAATGCTAAAGTCAGTATATCTCCTTAGTAGTGTTGTGTGTGAGTTTTTTTAGAATCAGAGAGTTCTACGTACCTAGGGGTCGATTTTTATACTGGTTTTTGGGTGAAGACAACTAGTACCTGATTTCGGGAAGCCCATGTACTTTCAACTGTTTGTTTAGTTAGAATCATTTTCTACGGTGTGGCTTCTGGGGTGACATCATTAATGCAGCATAGAGTTTGGGGAATGGCGTCATTAATGCAACGTGGCTCCATGACTCACTTTACCCTACGAATGTTCCTTGTTAAGCCTCTTCATGCCTGTTGTCAGGAGATCAAGGGTTCCCCATATTTCCCACCCACCTGCCTGTACAGATTCCTGACGGTAAGGTGTCATCGGGGAGGTGTCAGAGCGATGATTCTCATCTACCCCTACTATCCGCTTTCCCCACGCGTGGGTTACTTCGTGGGTGAGTTTTGCTCATGAGTTAAGTACACTACAGGAGCCCACTAACTCTTTTTAAAGGAGGGGCATTGGGCTTGGCCAGACTTTCTGACTTACTTCTCCAATGATTCCTCGTAGGCTTGCTATACAAGCCAATGGGAGGGAAAACCCCCTTACAGAATGCATCTTCTTCAACCATATTTCCCTACATTGTATTGAGAGCTATGAGGTCATGAGAGAATATAAACTCACTCAATATAGTGGGTTTTGCCCCCAAACGACCCTTGATTTAAACTTTAATATTGAATCACGTAAATCTCTATATCTCTTTCTTTATTTACTATTTATTCTATGAATGAGTATCCGAGAACCATATCAACGAGCCAACATTGTGGACAATTCAACTATGTTATTGGTCTCTAGTCCTGCCGGAGAAATGCATCAACATCGATCATATCTATTTCATCTTACGTAAGACTATGAATAATACATTTTATGTGTGCACTTTTTATCACTTTATATGTTCAAACTCCCAACGAAAATGCAAAGGAATTTGATCCTTTGAAATTATTGGTTAAAAATGAGAATGTTTCCACGAACAAACGTATTAATTAAATGGAAATAATGTTTATGTGATCGTTTTCGCATCTTTGGACTCCCGACTACCTTTAGTAGAAGCAAACTTTTAACCACCCCGTTTTTGGCCCATGAAAAAGGATGTTTTCACGTGGAGTTATCCCAAAGGAATGTTTTATTCGTTTTTATGGCACACAAAAATAAACAAAATGGTGATGTTCTGGTTCATTGACTCACCACTTCACAATTTATTTTCTACCATTTTCTGCAAATAGATTTTCACTTTATTCTTTTTTTTCTTAGAAAAAAAAAAACATATAACGAAATACGATCATAATTTGGGGTGTGATTTAAAAAATGTGATAATTTGAGTGTGTAAAATAAAATTTTAATTTAAGACATATTATTCTTCATCTTGAATTTAACCATTTTCAGTCACACTAAAGTCTTGTTTGTTTTCGCAGATGAGATAAGATGAGTTGATATAAAAATTAAAAATTAAATAAAATATTGTTAGAATATATATTTTTTAATATTATTTTTATTTTTATATTTGAAAAAGTTGAATGGTTTATTTTATTCTATGTAAAAATTTATAAAAATTGTAATGATGATAGGAGATGAGAATGATTGTGAAAAAAAACTAGGCCTAATTATATGATATCTAAAATAATCTTTTATTTAAATGGTTGACGTACAAAAGTATATAAGTTCCACCATATAAACTTGTGTAATTAAATATGATAAAATAAGAATGAAAAATAAATATTAGAGGATTATGAGATGGGGTTTTGGAAAATAATTTCTATATTCTTTTCTATTTTTAGACAATTAGGTCTAGTGGACATTCAAAAGAGGGCCATTGCCCATTAGTGAGAGATAAATTGTAATAGGAACTATCATATTAAAAAAAATTAAAAGTATTAAATATGATTCCAATCCAAAGACAAATAGCTAAGCAAGTTTATCCTAAATGATTGGACCCATTCCAAGTAATAATTATATGATCAAAAGAGGTATAATGAAACCCTAAAACCCAATTTAAAGTGAAGCCAAATGAGTCCCACTCAAATCATTCATTTGGAAAAACCAACCATTATAGGGCATCAAATTCACCCCAAGAAATTCCAATCAAGAAAATGTAAAAATCAAAGACTGCCCATGGAGAAAGAAAGGAAAGAAAAAGAATCCCTTTGAATTTTCAGCTATCAAACACACTGATGTCACATCCACATGGCCCTCCAGAGCACACCACAGTGAATGATTTGTTCATCTGTGAAGCCGTGGGCTGCCTTCCTAAACCTTTTTCTCTGACCAGAACTTTAGCAGGAAGTCAACTAACCATGATGAAGAAACCCAGAATAGAAACCTACCCAAAGCAGTAGTAGCCATGGCTTGAGGCTTTGCAAGCTTTCTCGAACTACTCAACTTTCAGCTGGCCCATTTCCCAGGCTGTCCGTCTGAGTTTAACCCAGTATTGCGTTGGCGTTGCAGTGCAGAGCCATGGCAGTTGGGACATACCACTTTTCGCCATTAATGTATTTCAGATTAGCTTGATTTGGACCCGATAAAGGACCAGAGAGAGAGAGAGAGAGAGAGAGAGAGAGGGAGGGGGGATATTTCTTTGTTGTATAGTTAAGAATTCTGTTGGGTGGGTTGGACAGCGGAACAGCATCGAATGCAGAATCAAAGCTCGTGATTAGGGGTAAACGAATTTCGCAGAGCACAATAAATAAGCGTGTTTTTTTAGTATTATTTTGTGTACCTGTGAAGCTGTGGCCTGTGGCCAAAATTAATTGTTCACGAGAGAGAGAGTCCAAGATGGACCTCCGTAGACCATGAGGAACTTTAACTTGACATTATCACAAACAGCCATGGAAGAAGCTCAACGACGGCTGGTTAAGGTGGTGATATTGATGGTTGTGTTGATTCAGTGTGGGGTAGCTCAACAACAGGTGCCGTTGAACTCTAGCATCGAACGGTCAGCGTTAATCGGCCTACGGTCATCGCTGGGACTCAGGGGCAAGGACTGGCCCATCAAGGCCGACCCGTGCTTGAACTGGAACGGAGTCCGGTGCCAGAACGGCAGCGTGGTGGAGATCAATGTCACCGGGCTGAGAAGAACTCGTCTCGGACGGGTAAATCCAAGTTTCGCTGTCGATTCGCTGGCCAATCTGCCCCTCTTGCAGTCGTTCAATGCTTCTGGGTTTTCGCTTCCCGGACCTATTCCCGACTGGTTCGGCATGAGACTTAATGCTCTCCGAGTGCTCGATCTCCGGTTCTGCTCGGTGTTGGGTCCGATTCCTTCGTCTCTCGGTAACTTGGGTACATTGAATTATTTGTATTTGTCTGATAATAGTCTTACTGGTATTGTATCTCCTGCATTGGGACAGTTATCGGAACTGCTAGTTCTCGATCTTTCGCAGAATACACTTACTGGGTCAATGCCTTCTGGTTTCGAGTCTCTTGGCAAGCTTACCAGGCTTGACCTTTCTTCAAACTTCTTATCTGGGTCGATTCCAGCTGGTCTGGGTAACCTTTCTAGTCTTCAGTACTTGAATCTTGCTAACAATAGTTTCTCTTCTCCAATACCTGGTCCATTGGGTGGCCTTTCTCAATTGGAAGATCTCGACCTTAGCATGAATTCTTTATCCGGGTCGTTGCCCGTGGAGTTGGGAGGATTGAGGAGTTTGCGGAGGATGGATATTGGAGATAATGTTCTGGAGGGTCCATTGCCAGATGGTTTGCTAATGAATCTTAGTTTAAATGTTAATGCCCCTGCAGCTGTGTTCAATCTCTCAAACAATCAGTTGTATGGAGCTCTGAATTTATCATCTCTTAGGAAGTTTCGTGCAGCTGATTTGTCTGGGAACTATTTCCAAGGCAAGGTACTTGATGCTGGTCAAGCCAACGCTACTCTTGATAGAAATTGTCTTCAGATGATTACTGATCAGAGGAGTTCGGAGGACTGTAGACGGTTTTATGCCGAGAAAGGCTTAGATTTTGATAATTTTGGAGCCCCAGAGCCGACTCAGCCACCATTGCGAGAACCAGATTCTAAGACCAACAAAAAATTGATATACATAATGGTGGGGTTATTCGGTGGGATTGGTTTCGTTGTGCTTTTAGTATGTGTCATGGTACTTATCCTAAGAACATGTGATAAAGGCACTGCAAATCAAGGAGTGACTGCAGATGTTGGGCCTGTGCCAGAAGGAGACAGCCCTTCTCTTCCTAAGGATCCTGTTTATATGACAGGTCTGGGAGAATCATTTACCTATGAGCAGATGCTGCAATTCACTGGTGATTTTAGTGAAGCAAATCTTATCAAACACGGCCACTCCGGAGACCTTTTCAGGGGGGTTTTGGTTGGTGGGATCCCTGTAGTCGTCAAAAGGGTAGATTTGCGTTCTTTCAAGAAAGAGTCATTCATGATTGAGTTGGAATTTTTCAGCAAGGTTTCACATACTAGGTTGGTCCCGGTATTGGGGCACTGCTTGGAGCATGAGAGTGAGAAGCTTTTGGTTTACAAAGATATGCCATATGGAGACTTGGCAAATTCCTTGCACAGAGTTATCCGTTCTGAGGATGACAATTTCCAGTCTCTGGATTGGATTACAAGATTGAAAATTGCAACAGGGGCTGCTGAAGCCCTAGCTTACCTACATCATGAGTGCAACCCTCCTCTTATTCACAGGTATTATTGAACTTGCTTATGGCTACCATTGTTTTCTCTTCAGTCATATAATTGAAAAATTGCTGATTTCTCATCGTTTACTTTCGATAACATTATGTGTACTGATTTAAATTGCTTGATTTTCCTGATAAAAAACTGTGATGATTTAAATTGCTCATATTATGACTTTTGTTTTTGGCACCTTCGAATGCAATTCTCTGTTCTGAAGAACTTCGCATGTCAAGTATTGTATGGTCTCTAATGCCCTATGAACCAATTCGAATGCTACTGAAATGGGCACTTAACTAGCTATTAATTTATATTTGTTTAATTTTAATGAATAATAACCATTAAACTAAATTAGAGTTTCTGGGTTGAAGTTTGTGCATGGGACTTTTGACTTCTGAGTTCTGACTTCAGTTCCCTACCTTTCTGTAGCTTTGCTTTGAATCTAAACTCACCTTTTGGCCAAAATAAGATCTAACTCATTTTGTTTGAATGAAGAAACAAGGCTTGAGAAGACAAAATTCTGTATTTCAATTTCTTTTTTACTTAAATTCCATCACTGAATACTTTTTGGGATCTAAAAAATAAGTGATTTCCAAAAGTTGATGACCGTTCTCCGTATATTGGATGTGGATTTCTTGATTGTCCTAGATCCGTTCTATGTGAATTGATGCTCTGAAATGCTGTTACAAAATATTCTGTGTACAAGGTCCTGGGGAGTGTTTAAATTCATAGATACTTGTGAGTTTTTTCCACACTAAACCCAAGAGTGTTACTTGTAAGCTGAAATCTTGAACCCTTTGAAAGCAACTATTGGATTTTGTGTGAGAAAAGGTTCTTCGTTTCAGCATTCATAAAAGAACCTGGCTGTGAATAAGTTCTTTTTCTTTTTTCTTTTATGGAGATTATTATGCCAAAATCAATATAAAAGAGTTTTAAATATTGAGCTATTTTTCTGCAAATTGATTAGTCCTTATTGTCAGAATGATCTATGAAGTTTATAGATTTCAATCATTAATTGTAATTTTTCTGAGTTTCATACCATACCAGCTGCTTTTCTACATGTTGTAAAGCATGGTTTGAAGTTGGACCTTTAGTTCCTTTCAATTGATAGACTTAGGAGTATATGCTGGTGAAATGAGACGTCCCTACTACCTCAGTATGCTAACAAGAGTATTTAGTGATCCTTTTCACATGCTTTGATTTCAGACAATCTCAATTATTAATATTATCTGCATATAATGGCTCGGATGCTTTCTCTAAAGTATGTGGTTATCCTGATCAATGGTTGCTTTAGATGTCATTTGATCCTGGAAACAGAACATACACTACTTATTACCAACTTTAGAGAAACTTATAACAAAAATATCATCTACAGATACTTTTCTCACTCTCTTTTAATCTAATTCCAACTGCCTTTTGATTTTAAGTTAATTATATATTCCTTTGTAAATGGCATGCCAATCTTTCATACTAGTTTATTTAAAAGTATAATGCCCAGCCACCCAAATATTAAATGCAATCATATTTTTTGGCTGTTGAAGAGATGTTCAAGCGAGCAGTATCCTTCTTGATGATAAATTTGAAGTGCGACTTGGAAGTCTGAGCGAGGTCCATGCTCAAGATGGTGATTCTCACCAAAATGCACTCACAAGGTTCTTGCGGAAGCCACAGTATGTACCTCATCATTCTATATTTGCCTTGTGTTTTCATGTTGTGTATCCATGGTGAGCTATATATATATATGTGTGTGTATATATATTATTTGAATTCTGCTCAAAGGTGTAATGTTATTTTCTTCTTGATCTTGTGCAGAATTTCTGAACAAGGCCCTTCTGGTGCGTAAATTAACTTTCATTTTCTGGATACTCTCTATTTCATTTTTCTATTTATCAACAGAAGACATAAATTAGATATGCTTCAACCATCCTTGATAAGCCCTTCCTACCCGTTCCCATGGGGAATGGACTGTAAACCTGCGTCTATTAGTTCAGTGACCAAATATTCTAGACCACCGGAAGACCGAGTAGATAATCTTGTCTAGGACTGCTAAATTGAAGTTAAAACATGAATGGATGTGCTGCTGTCCTCACAGATAATATCTATTACTTCCCATTCAACTTAAGTTTTAGGTTCCTTCATACTTTAATGAAGCAAGTCTGTTATTCAAAGATAGTCATTCAGCTTGGCAAGTGGTGAGGAGAGTGACTATGTAGGCTTTATGCATTTGGCATTTCAGAGATTTTTTCCTTTCCAACTGCATTATATTTGGAGAAGAGAACTTACTAGTTTTTTCTTTCTTTGATAATGGACAGGCTCATCATCGGCAACTTGTGCCTATGATATATACTGTTTTGGGAAGGTCTTGCTTGAGCTCGTAACGGGTAAGCTTGGCATCAGCAAATCAGATGATGTTACTACAAAAGAGTGCTTAGAACAAATGCTGCCTTACATTAGCACATATGACAAGGAACTGGTAACTAAAATTGTTGATCCATCTCTGATAGTCGATGAGGATTTATTCGAAGAGGTATGGGCAATGGCAATTGTGGCCAGGTCATGCCTTAACCCCAAGCCTTCTAGACGCCCCCCAATGAAATATATCCTCAAAGCATTGGAAAACCCTTTAAAGGTGGTTAGGGAGGAGAGTTCGAGCTCTGCAAGATTGCGAACAATGTCATCTAGGAGGTCTTGGAGTTCTGCATTCTTTGGTAGCTGGCGGCACAGCTCATCAGAGGGTGCCGCCATTCCAGGCCATACTGGTATCAATGGCTTAAGACAGTCAGGGAGAGTGAACTCTCATGGAAGTGGTGGACAAGACTTCTCGACTTCACATAAAAGGTTGTCCAACGAAATTTTCCCTGAGCCAGTTGAAATCCAAGACCTGGAGAGCCAAGATGAGCATTAGCTGAAAAGGGTTTTTGTTGCTTTTTAAGGATGAGACTGCAGGTTGCCCGATTTCCGGCATGTTCAACAGCATACCCAAACGGCAACCTTTTCCAGTCGCCTTTCATCTGGTTACAAAGCCATTCAATGAATTATGCGCTATGTTGACCAATCTGTTGAAGTGTGTGATCTGGTGAGGAATATATTGTTGTGGTCAATGAAAATTGCTTACAAAGTGGGTCCTGTAAATTCAACTGGACTCACTGGTTTTGCGTCTGTTTGTTGTCGAAGCAAGCTGCATTTTTTCTCTGCAATGGATGCTTTCTCATAGATCCCGTACATGGAACATAAGGTTGTGAATCTGTGATAGATTGAAATTTCTTCTTGTGAGATTGTTAGAACTTTACCGGAAAAGAAAATTAATTCCCCAAAAGGGGGCATTGTTGTATTTCCAATTTGTTCAGGAATCAAGTTGCTTCTGATGTATCTAATGAACATTTTTCTGTTGTTGGGAATTGGGATATGGTCATTACATCTTGTAGCGTGCCTGCTTTAGCTGTTATCTGCATGTAATACTCTTGATGTCCTAGACATTGGCCTCTAGTTCCTGGAATCTCTGTTAAAAAGACTTGATTCTTTGTTACTTTCAAAAAAATAAATCAATAAACAAAAAGAGTATAGAAGATACAAAAAATAAAAAATACCATTCTTTCTTGCTTCTCAAATGCTGGCTAAGGCCTCTTTTGATTTCTTGAGTTCGGTTCAAATTTAGATCTTTTCTAATATCTAAACATCCAACTCTCAAATTACTAAATTTATTTCAACTTAAAATCTCTTTATATGTGGGACTTACAACTTTTTTTAATTCAACACCTCTTTACACGCAGGATTCACAATCTCTTTTAATTTTTCATAAATACATCTTAACATCTAAACTAATGTTAAGTGAACTCCACATAATTCACTCTACCATCTCAACTCATTACTATTCATAGAGAGCTCAACACTCGAACGCAACCTAACTCTCACTACACTTGTCAAAAAGATATATATATTTCTCGTATCCTATTATATTAATATTGTATCATTTAATAATTTTGAGTTTTTTTATTTTATAAAATAAGGGTTGATCGAATGATTGATGAGCAATATTACATTAGTAAAAGATGGAGGGAGTGACATTGGAGTGTAGTACACGTGTGCCGTGGATACATGTTTATTTGGAGTCTTCAACATGCCAGATTGTCGAGCTCATTTGGATTTCTCATGACTTTGGACCAAGCAAAGATGAAACTAGAACTTATAGATGTAAATATATAAGTACATGGATTCTCTAGGGTGCCCACCATCTTACATCAAATATTTCAAATTACTCCAGAGAAGCAATTCCGGATATATCATGGGAGAAAATTTGGAAACTCAGGATCCATGACAGGTACAAACTACTTTTATAAAAAATATTTTGGGATATTTTGCCAACAAGAGAGCAAAAGGTTCATTCAGAACATTCCTTCCATAAACTGTTTGCTCTGCGATGAAAAATAAGAGACTCTCCTGTACCTATTCATTGAATGCCCCATAACCATAATTCTCTGGAATTGTAGTAGATGGCCCTTAAATCTATCTTCCCCGACAGTAAATTCAATGAAGGATTGGTTCCAGATTATATTATACCCCCCAAAAAAACTTGGTCTTTCATCCCAGGAAGATCATTCGTTCAAAGTTTTTGCTAGTCTGATTCTAGATTTCATCTAGAGGCTCCGAAATGACCAAGTCCATAATTGCAAAGAACTCTCACCTCACGATCTTTCACAACAGCTAAATCTCTCTTATCAAAAAAATCTTCATGTATGGAAAGAAAAACTTGAATCCAAAGTGGAGAAGGAATGACAAAAACCTCATACGAATTAGATATGTATTTTATTTGATGCAGCAGTCAAGAATTCTCTCTCTTTGGCTTTAGCTGTAAGCAGAAATTCAACAGGAGAAGTCATCGAAATCTAGACTGAGACAAATTTTTCCACGACTCCGCTAATGGCAGAGGCACTTGTGGCACAGTTAGCTCTCAAAATGACAGAACACCTCAACCATCCTTTTATCTCTCTAGTAGGAGACTCTCAGTTGGTGATTTCTTCTATTTATAAAGAAGAACAAATCTTGCAAATAACACATATCTTGGAAGATATCGCAAACTCTTTGAAATCCCACTTAGACTGTAGCTTTCACAAGAATGATTGATCCCAAAATCGATTTGCGCACTCGGTTGCGCAATGGGCAGCTACAAACTCTTTGTTTGGTAGCATTCCATTAGATATTATTCATTCTACAATTTTGTATATTGATAGCAGGAAATACCCTCATTAGTTCTTAGTAGTTTGTAATAGTTTTTAACTATTTATAACATGCAAGCTTGCTTAGAAAATATATATATATATATATATATATATATATATATATATAAAAGCACATGGATTCATATAACCATGAGTGTGCACGCGGTGCTAAAGATCTATCTAAAGGCTTTTTTTATCCCTAAATGATTTGCATCGTTTCTCTTAATTAAATGATGAATGTTTGGACTTGCTCGTATGTCTTTAGAGAAGGATAAATGCTTTAACCATAAAGAGATTTCACAGTAATAAACTTACAAATTGACGTAACTTGATGCTGCATGTTAGATTGTATAGTTAATTTTATTGTAAAGTAGATCTAACATATTATATGAAGTCATGTCAGTTTGTAAGTTTACTTTTTTAAAATCTCTTTATAGCTGTAGCACTTTTCATATCTCTAACAAGCCAAAAAAGATAAATAAATAAATAAATAGATTGGGAACGGTCAAATTAATTTAAAAAATAAAGCAATGAAAGCTAAAAATTGAAACTTCAATAATTAGTGTACAATCTCACTTGAAATCTAAATAAAATGAATAAGCTATTGGTCAAATATCGTAGTAACTTTAATAATTATATTTAAAAGCTTTTACACCACACATCATTCACGTGGTATAATTTAATTTAAAAGATAAATTTTAAATATTATGTAGTGTAAAAAATTTTAAATAACACTACTCATAAAAATAATATATCCAAACATTACTGATTTAACTACTAAATTAAACTCTTCTACTTCAAAGAATGATTGTTTTAAGAACAAATAAATTATGTATGGATGAGATTTAACTACTAAGTTAATAAGATAATGAAATTTAGTGAGAAATTACCTGTTAGTACCTACCAAATTAAACTAGTACACTACTAGACCCACTCCACCTCCAAACTTATAGTTTGAAGAAAGAGATCAATTCTCTAAAAGCTCTTATATTAACACGAATGACCGTGTAAAATGTATAGAGACATGAACAATAGAATCAACACTTGTGTGAACAGTATTATTTGGTAAACATTGGATGCCTTTACACCACATACCTCCATCTAATCCACATATGATTTGTCATTTTTTTCTTTCTATCGTAATGTTTAAATATCATGTGTTGTATTTAAATAGAATGACAAAAATGACAAATCACATGTTAGTTATATAGATGCGTACGGTATAAGACTTCCTTGTAAAATAACTCGACTAGATAATTCTCACAGTATTTATAGTATAGTTAAAAAGGGGTGAGATAACTATTTATTAGAAAAGTATTAATGCTAGATATAGTTCCAGGATGTGCAAGTCTCGTGCACTTGTTTTGAAAAAAAGTGGGGTCAATAATTAAAAAATAATTTTTTCATATAGATATCATATTTATCTATTTTTCTCAAAATGAGTATACGAGTCTTGTATACTTTAAAACTACAAATATAATTTCTCTTACTAAAAAATGAAATGACTAAAATTGTAAGTTTGATCAAGTATGATATTTATATACAACTTGTCTTGGTCATAATAATCAACCAATATAAGATGTAATATTAGCATATTTGCTTTAACCAAACACTTATAAAGACTAAAGCCATTGGATAGAAAGGGCATCTAGTGTTCTAATAAAATTTATAATCCACTTTACCATCTTCACCCATTAGGGATGTCTTAACTTTATGTGCAAAATAGTAAGGTAATTCAGGAACAATTTTTTTTTTTCCCTTCTTTAGAGTAGCCATATTCGTATCGACGTCTCCTTCTGCAAGACAAAATTTGCCTCATTTACCTCAAAATTTGTCAGCATCGGAGTAGGTGTTCTCTGCGTGTTTCGTACTTTTGCAAACGACTCCAACAACCTACAACAAGAACATGATAGGGATCATATGTAGTAGGAGACACCTCTGATGCCTAAGTCAGTGTAAAGTGTGAAGAACTTATAAATCCTTTGAGATTTCAAATATTCTTCATACTTACAGCTGACTTAGGAATCAGAGGTGTCTCCTACCACACCGATCCCCTCTCATCTTCTTGTTGTATGTTGTTGGAATCATTCGCAAAAGTACGAAACATGTTTGGAATAGTAGGCACAATACAAGTAAAATGCATTGGCACTATCGTACTTGTACATATACGTTTGCATATTGTTACTTTTTTTCATCAAACTTTCATTAAATTAAAATAGATAATACAAGAGGAAAGGGCAGGGGATCCTGATAAAAACCCCTTCACAGAAATTGCAGTGCATACAGTTGAAAATAAAATATATAAAAAAAGCAATGAGACCAATAAATTGGACTTGAACCCTAGTAACCATTGCAATAGCGGTTATAAAATTCAACTGGTGGATTAATCAAATGTAGTTGTGTTACGCATTTGTGAAAGCAGCATTGTAACCATCTGTTTTGAAAAGAAGTATGCCAAGAAATAATTAGCAACCTTTTATGAGCAATTTGATTAGAAATTGTTAGTATGTTGTCTGAGTTTATTCTTTCATTTTGATCACTTATGTATTTAAATTTTTTTAATTTTTTTCTATATTTAATGATTAAGGAAGTGACTTTTAGTGTATTGATATATTTTTTTATTTTTTAAAAATATTTAAATATATTAAAAAAAATTAAAAATAAAAATTTAAAAAGATAAATTTATACTAGTAGACACGTTGAGTGGTCAAAGCCAGTAATCACACTAGCATTGCTCATTTGATTATGATCTCTTAGTAGCCCCATCAAAAAGAAAATCTAAAAATACTATAAACCATACCAAAAAAGGAAAAAGTTATTATAATAAGAAATATGAAAATAGGAAATAAGAACATCAACATCTTAATTATTATTTATTAACAGAATAACATAAAAAGGTATTTAAAATATAATTAATAACAGTTAAGAAATATAAAAAATAAATAAATAAACGCGGGCAAATTAACACATTACACGTTGCATCAAGGGTACAAAAAAAAAAGGGGGTTTAGAACCAAAACATGAAGTGACTAGGAGTGTAAAAAAAAAATGGGGAAATCGGACCGGACCAATTCGAACCGGTCAAACTGGTCCAGTCCCATAATGGCAAAATCTGTCAGAATCGATCCAGTTTCGATTCTAGGCTTTCTAGGCCTAGACCGAACCGGTTCTATATAATATATATTTTAAATTATTTTTTAAATATTGTTTATATTATATATATTATATAATTTAAAAATAAACTACAATTGTAAAACTTTAAATTGAAATTGAAAAATCACATCAATTGAAAAAAAATCTTAAATATCAAAATATTTGAATTTATATACCAAAATTGTAAATAAGATCACTAAAATATTATTTACCAAAAAAGAAAGAAAATCACTCAAATATTATTACCAAATTTTTATGGCCTAATAAATTTTCAATATATTCTTTTTGATAAGTACATAATACATTAGTAATACTAATATACATTAGTTTATAATGTATATTAATTATAATTTACATTTTATGGCCTAATACTCATAGTCTAATAATATATTACTATTAGTAATATACTCGAAGTCTATATATAAATTAGTATATAAATCATTATACTAAATAATTACATATGAAATAATGATATAGTAATATCAATACTATTAGTAATTTAGTACTAGTATACTAATACTAATATACTATCACTATAGTCTATCAATAATTTTTTTTGATCGGTACTATAGTCTATCAATAATATAGTTATAATAAATTAAACTCGCTATAACTAATACTAATATATATACTAATGCCTCGTTTGTTTATGAAATTCAAATGAAATATTTTGAATAGTAGTGAATTTTTTGAGTGAAAATGAGATGAAATAGTTTGTAAAAAAATATGTTTTTGGATAGTGAAATAAGATAAAATTGTTTTTAATTTTTGGAATTTGAAAAATGTGTGGGTCCCACTATTAATTAGAGAGCCGGAAATGTTACTGTTCATTGTCAGTTTTCACTGTTCATGCACTATTTATATACTATTCATACACTGTTCATTACTGTTGATTTAAGTGAATGTTTTTACAATTTAGAGATGGAATATAATATGTTTGGATTGGGAAAACTAGTGCACGATACATATGAGATGAAAACATCTCATCTGTATCATGTAACCAAACTAGAAATAATACTAAATAGTCTACTATAGCCTATAGTTATACTTATACCAATAGTCTAATATATTATATAGCTATAACTAATACAAATATATATACTAATACTAATAGTAATATTAATACTATTATATAGTTATATTATAATACTAATCATTATAATTAAATCACTATAGTCTATAACTACCTATATTTAGTATCAATGTATTATTATATTCTTTAATGTATAACTATATAGTCTATATATAGACTTATAGTATTAATATCACTATATGTAGTAGTAACACTATAATAGTATAATATATATTACTAGTATAAGAGTTTAGTAATAATTTTAAGAGTATTAGTAAGAGTTATAATATATTACCACTATAGTATTAGTAATAATTTTGATAAATACATTAGTGCATTAGTATACTAATTTACTATATACTAATAGTATTTTTTTTTTATATAAAATATACTAATAGTATTAAATGTATTACAAATATTTATAATGATCAATTTCCCAAACCATAAGGGAAAAAAAAAATTAATGATCATTTCAAAAATAAAAATAAAAAATCCCAAACCATCAGGAAACGGCGCCGTTTCCTCTCCAAGACTCCAGCGAATAAACCCTAGCCCCTCTCCTCTGAATCCTCATTCCTCCCCCGAGCCCCTCTCTGCCTCACTCTCTGCCCTCTCGTCTCTGTCTCACGCCGTTGCACATCTCGCCGTCGCCCCCTCAGCCTGAGTCCCCTCCCTCTCGCTGTCGCTCCCTCAGAAACACAGGAAACAGCGCCGTTGCACCTCCCATCTCGCGTGCCTGTAAGAACAGGAGAATGTCAAAGAGTCTTTCCTTTAATTTATGTTAGTAGATTCTGCAAGTTTAGTAAAATGTTTATCCCATATTGTTACCATATACACACATTGATGTTAAATTCTGATTAGTCACCAGACTCACCACCATCGGTCGATTTCATGTAAGATGCATGAACCTTCTTTCATTTTAAACTACCCTAACTTTGATCGGTTTATGAATACCTTTAAATTGTAAAGAGCAATCCTTTTAAAGATCAGTACCGTGGCAGTAAAATTAAAAACAAAATAAAAGCTTTCCTAGATCAACTTGGATTAGTTTGTGGCTTTTGCTTTGATTCAAAACCAAAGCCAAGATCTAGGACCCAGCTAGCTACGTCTCTGCCCTTACTGCTAATAAGGAGACTCTCAATATATAATTGCATGTTTCTCTGTTTTTAATTGGTTTTTCACACACACACACAGATTTATATTATATATATATATATATAATATAGATATGGTCTCTTTCTAATATCTCTGTTTTTCATGAACTCAATGTATAATTGAATTAAAATTTGTTTAAGGGGTGTTGCATAATGGGGCTATATTTATGATCCCTCCAATTTACTCAAGCAGATTATTGCTTTATTGGATATTTTCTGCAATTTTTGTGGTTAACATCTCCTATCTTAGATTTCTTCTTGTGTTGGTAATCCTATTTCTTTTTTCGTTGTGAGATTTTCTTTCTTATATAAGAATACAAATCTATTCAAGGGTAATGTTAATGCTATGTAACGAAGACACTGAGTTTTAATTTCCGGAAAAATTATCACTCTTATGCCCGACAATTTGTTCAAGGGTAATGTTAATGTAAGGTCAGGCCCAAATCTGACCTCTGTTAGTCTGTACCAATTCCATGTGGTTCTTGTGGAGTCAAAGTGGAGAAGAGCAGATTTTCAGAGTCTGATTGAGTTCGGACTCAACCTCCAATTTTAATCGATGTTGGAATCAGATACATGCAATCCAACTCCAAAAAATCCAGTGCACAACCCTTCCTGCATGACTCGATTCTTTGTACCGCCTTGAGAGGATCATGTTTATGAATTTGTTTCACAGAAAAAAAAAAAAAGTGTATGAATTTGTTGCTAAACTGCAAGTTATCAGTTGTATTCCCAATCTCCATTATTTCTTTTCCATGACTGTTCTGCTATCTTGTTGTTTCTGGTCATCATTGCATATCTCACTTTTAATTTTAGTTTTCCAGCTTGTTACCCTGACTGATGACAGTTAGCAGTGTCTAGCCTCAGGGTAGGGATTTAAAATAGGGGGAGTCCTTAAGACTACTGGAGTGGTTGTGTATAAATTGTAATCCCTTTTAGGAGACGTTTGGATTCGCAACTCATCTCCGCTCATCTCAACTCATCTCACTACTATTCAGCAACTTTAACTCACAAACCTCACTACTATTCACAATTCATTTCATTACTATTCACAATTCATCTCAAATCATCTTAAGTCATCTTCGAATCCAAACGTCTCCTTAATCTCTCTTTGACATGGTCATTTGGCACACCCATTTTCATTATTGAAAATTTTTCCATTGGAGCTATCATAATTTTAGTGTTAAATCATTTTCATTCCTTTTTTTTTTCTTTAATATAATTTTACTTGTGCGTTCCCGACATATATGCTTACAGTGCAGATATTGCCATTGTCTGATGAATGCCTTTTTGGTGTTAAAATATTATAACAACTTATTGGGAAAAAACTGTCACAGTTCTATACTTTTTGGTGTTTGGTAAGTATATAGGATTCCTTAACTGGATCTTTGGGAGCATTTCAACTAATTGTTTGATTCTTTTATTTTGAGAGGAAAAAAAAAGTGGGGGGTCAATGTGGGGAAACGATTATTTTATTCAGCCTTTATGATGATCTGATTACACCCTTGAATCCATGATCTCCGATTATAACTTGACTCCTTTTCATATCTTGTTTCTTTCTTAATTCTTATGCCAAATAAACATTGTACAAAATACTTTCTCCTGCTCACATGGTTGCACTTCTTTTGATTTATGGTAGGTTAGTTGAATGGGGGTACTCAATAAAGAACCTATTGTTTCTGACGAGAATAGACTGGAAGATGATAACTTGGAAGATCACAGTGAGGAAACACCTCAATCTGAATCGGAGTCAGAAGGAGATGAAGATGTGAGATTGACTGAACCTGCAAAGAACTCCATATACAACCGAGACGGTCTCCTTGATAAACTTGGAGATATTAGCTGGCCTGAAAATGTGGGATGGATACACAAGCTCTCTATTGATATTAATCAAGAGCAAGACGTGGATGTGAATGATGACCTAGCACGGGAGCTTGCTTTCTATACCCAAGCATTGGAGGGAACTAGGCAAGCCTTTGAAAAGCTTCAGTCGATGGGTCTCCCTTTTCTCAGGCCTTCCGACTATTATGCTGAGATGGTGAAGACAGATTTCCATATGGAGAAAGTCAAAGGCCGGCTTTTGGCAGAAAAGACTAGGATTGAGGAGGCTGAGGAGAGAAGGAAGGCCAGGGAGGCAAAGAGACTCTCTAAACAGATTCAAGCACAAAAGCTGAAAGAGAGAGCTAAGCAGAAAAAGGAGGACATAGAGTCTGTTAAGAAGTGGAGGAAGCAGAGGCAGCAGACCGGGTTTGCTGGGAGTGAAAAAGATGCTGATATGGATTTAGCCTTTGAAGATGGAAAAGTCTTTGAGAGGTCGGATAAGAAGAGACCCGGCGTGGCTCCAGGAGATCGTTCTGGAGGGAAGGGGCGGAAGGCAAGACAAGTCGGTGGAAAGGGGAAGATACAAAAGAAAAGGGAATCTAAAAATTCGAGGTTTGGATCTGGAGGGAGGAAAGGTATGAAAAAGCAGAACACAGCTGATACCACTAATGATATAAGAGGTTTCAGTAGAGGCAATGCAACTGGAGATAAGAAAAGGAAGAGGTAGTAAATACCCTTGATATTTGCTTTTTGTTGGGCAGCAAATCGTTGTTTAAGGATTTAAATTTTTTTCATGAGGGGCTTGTTGTAGCCTACTGAGCTTTGCTGCTGATTCTAATTTGATATGTAAACGTTAAGTTTTGACACTTTGTTCTAATTGCATGTCTTCTTCAAGTGTTCTCTTATTCTGGTAATCATTTTTTGAAGTCATTTTCTTAAACCATGGCCATATGTTTAGTCACACACATCTTGTACTACCTTTGAAACCTGACAACAATCTTACCAATTTTTACTGTTTTTCCTTATAGCAGTGTCATCAAGTCTTCCTTAGTTTGTGCTATGCAGTGGTGTAAACAGTTCGTGCACCTTTATTTTGTTATTTGAATGAGTTCGAGCTTGCATTCGTTAGGTTGATTTATTTTTTGAACGTGTTCGAAGCTATAAAGGAATTACTTGATTTTAATATCCATATTATTTCTTATAAATCTACAAATTTTGATAAACCCATTTTGAGCTTTTTGTAAATATCTTCAGAGAAATGCTATTATATTGAGTTAATTATACCACTCACTTTGCCTTATTGACGTGGCACCATCATTTTATGTCATGTGACTTAT
Organism: Juglans regia; assembly: GCF_001411555.2. Lineage (NCBI taxonomy): Eukaryota > Viridiplantae > Streptophyta > Magnoliopsida > Fagales > Juglandaceae > Juglans > Juglans regia. The sequence goes on along the minus strand of NC_049906.1, from coordinate 13,356,062 downwards.
AAAAATAAATTAAAAATACCAACATAAAATGGATAGAGGAAATTTAGGGTTTTAATTTTCTTCTTTTTGTATTGTTTTGAATATAAAAGAGATAGAAGGAAATTTAAGCCACGTGGTGCCATATCAATGGAGCAAAGTGAATGATATAACTGGAGCAGCATGGTAGCAATACCCATACTTTTATATACTTTTATATAGTTCATATCACATATATTAAATAGAAAAAATTTAGAATAAATAATGTAGATGATGCATTCTACACATTTTAAAATCAACAAATCTAGGGACAGTCGAGAATTATCCTTGCAGCGGCACCTACTGATACTACCACATCAGCAAGTAATATTATTAAAAAAACAAAAAAAAATGAGGGAAATTGTTTTGTCTGTAACTTACCAAGGAAGCTTACTCAAGGTGCGAAACCAAGCTTCAGAGAAACCGACCAGAGAGCAAGGTTGAGGAAGCTTTTGTCGCTGTCGTGCATCTTTGGGTTGTCATCCCATAGTTGTGGTAGCCATCGTCTTGCTGTAGAGCAAAACCAAGCTTCAGAGCAAAACCTGAGAGGGAGCTTGCTTGAGGAAGCTTTCGTCGCCGTCGTGCGTCTTTGGGTCGTTGTCCCGTTGTTTTTTTAGCCGTCTTCACAGCCTACAAATCTCTGAGTCGTAGCGTCATGGGTGGGAGAGTGGTCTACGGTCGCCGTGGTGGTTTCGTGGACACAAGCAATGTAGAGTTTGTGGGTGGATCCGGGTCAGGCCATCACTCAATGAAATTTATTAGGTTTGATCTTCTATGAGGCTATGAGCATGCTATATTGAGTTGCAGTTTTGCTACGTACATGCAAGTTTGTGTACCAATCTACGTACTAATATTGTTGCCTTCATATTCTAAATTCAAATTAGTATTGTTTTCAATAAAATCTACTTTCTGACCAATCATATTAAATGAGTGCGCGTATTAGTGCACAGAATCGCTTACAATTAGATTTTTCTATTGAGTTGTGTTATGCCCATGGAAACTTTCACTGGGACCTTTTCCATTTTGATATAGCATAACAACTTCTGGGTTGTCTAAATCAACCGAATGTTTCATTCTCAAATGTAGGAGCTGTTAATAGAAGAGTTGAGATAGGTTGGATCAATAATGCATGCACAAATATCATATAAATTATCTCACAGAAAAGTAGAACTAGAATATGTTCATGTTGGATACTCCGTTATACCTGCAAGATATACAAGTAGTTAACTAAAACTGCTTTGCATACCTTCATCATATACAAGCATGAAGGGCAATATTAATGCCATTGCTTTACAAACTCTTATATGTTCTAAACTATGTTAAGTAAAACTTGCGACACTACTGAATCTTCCAATACAGAGAACCACAAACTCTACTCTGTGTTCTAAAATCTGCAAGATTAACTACTTCCCAGATATGTCTTTCATAGTACAAAGAGTATTACTTTACATAGAGTAGAAGAAGATATACATGATCCTGGTATAGATTTGCAACAATACCACTTGTCATGATTTATTTTGGGTGTGTACATAATCTGATATTTTTTGGTTGGATTTATGAAAAGTTCGATAAAAGGACCACTATTATGAGCAAAAGCTTGCTGCAAGCTTGTATAATGTGGATAAGTTTTAGACTAGTGCAATGAAAGACTCAGACTTCTATCCATGCATGACTTCATTTCATATCGTAATGAAAGGCATAGAATACACAAGCAGCATGAGGTTAACCTGCAGTTTTTTTCGATTAACCTTCACCACTCGACTTCATTTGATACCAACAAGAAAGACATAAAGTACATGTTTTTTTATACAACATACACTACTTATTCCAATTATTGGAGACCTTTTCCATATTTGTGACATATTTCAGTGGGACATGGCCATTAGCAAAAGTCCCCGAGAATAAGATATTTATGGCTTGCATGATTAACTTCATTACTAAGCCCTTATTAAGAACAATTTTGCCAACAATGATTCTCTCTTTAATAGAAATTCTTAAGAGATATATTGACAATGCATTTGTCTCCCTCTCAGCATGGGAAACGGAAAAGAATAGCCATCTACATTAACAACATCTACCTAAATCCCTCATCCGCGGTATGTTATATCATTTAATATATCAAAATTGAATTGAAATTTGTTGAGTTATATTTATTTTCAAAATACATAAATAACTTAATCTCTCTTTCTTGTTAGGACATACCATCAACTTGTCTAAACATCCCAAATTATATGTCTGGTTACTATGGATCAGTGTCTGCGTGGTCACCGGTCTTTCTGTCATATCCAATTGGCAACCAATATCCATTCAACGTATAGGTGGTGATAACATATTAATATTAATTTTTAATAAGTTGGCTTAGTTTCAGGAGTTTTATTTCCTTTTTTTTTTTTTTTTTGACAAAATATTGGTTACCTATTTCAACATGACATGGAACATCTTACTCCTCTTATCAATACAAGCCCCGCTACAAACAGACCAATTGGTTCAGAGGATAATAGACCCGATGTTGGGAAAACTGAAGCGCCATGTACATCCTCTAGAGTTGAAGAAAGTAGTGAGGATAGACCAAATCCATGAGAAACTGAGGATGACAATGCCGAGACATCTCAGAATGTGCAGATGGATGGTGATGATATGATTGAGGAGTCAAAATCGGGGATGAAGTTTAAATCTCTTGAAGATTTAGTAAGTTATTATAAGCAATATGGTAAGAAATGCGGGTTTGAGGTGATGACAAAAAAGACTTAAGAGGGGAGATGATGAGGCTATTAGATATGTCACCCTTGCTTATGCCCATGGTGGGAAGGCCTGGAATAGGACTTTCAATGTCCTCAACCCACGTCCAACAGGAAATACAGAATATAAGGCAAAGATTAATGCCTTAAAATCTAAGGGATAGTTTCAGTTGACTACAGTTCATAATATTCAAAACCATGACTTTAGTCCAAATAAATCTCGCTTCTTTCGATGTAATAGAGAAGTCATTGATACCATAAAAATGGTCATAGATACAAATGATTTGACTGGCATTAGAATGAATCAGAGCTTCGGACCTCTTGTTGTGGGGCAGGTGGATTCGACAACCTTTCGTTCTTGGAAAATGATTGTCATAACTAAATCGACAAGGCAAAACATCTAAGACTTGGCGCAGGTGGTGCTGGAGCGCTTCAAGAGTACTTTTTACGGATGCAGTACAAAAATCCTAAGTTCTTTGCCTTAATGGATTTAGATGATAACGGGAGGTTAAAGAATGTTTTCTAGGCAGACCCCCGTAGTAGAGCAATCTACCAATATTTCAGTGATATAGTCACATTTGACACCACATACCTGACAAATAGATATGGGATGCCCTTTGCACCATTCGTTGGTGTAAACCACTATGGGCAGTCAATTTTGTTGGGAGCATGCTTAATTTCCAATGAGGATACTGAGACCTTTGTGTGGTTATTCCATACCTGGTTGCATTCTATGGATGGTATAACTCTGAAAGCTATTATCACTGATCAAGACAGAGCGATGAAAAATGCAACTGCTATTGTTTTCCCAAAAAGTCGACATAGATTTTGCTTGTGGCATATACTGAAGAAAGTCCCCAAGAAGCTCGGCTCTTATGGATCCAACAAAAGTGGGATGAAAAATTACCTGATGAAATGTGTGTATGACACCCAAACCATTAAAGAGTTTGAGCAATGTTGGGATCAGTTAATTACCACTTACAACTTGCATGAGAATGCATGGTTGCAAAGTTTATACGCTGAGCGTGAACATTGTGCAGTAAGAATAACAGAGATGTTCTCCATCTAATCTGAATATCTTATTTCAAACCCAAAGAAACCCTTACAAAGAGACAGAAAAATTCCTGAACATAAATTACCAGAATTTATATGTAACATATCAATACAAGGTAAAAAGATATAAATTTCCTTACCCAAATCTGGGACTTAACACATCTTCAGTTACTTGCACTAGACTTGGGGAGGAAACAAACTGGGGTGAGATACTGAATTGAACAAGCAAAAGGAAGAACAAGTATAGACATGAGAATGACATGACAGGCATGGAAGTCATCAAGAAAATTTTCATTATACTGTACAATTCATTACATGAGTTTGATAAAATACACTTTTTAGGACCTGTACAATTTATTACTTGATACAGTTAATCAAGAAAATCGTGTGTGTCCCAAGAAATTCCATGTTTTTCCTTTGCAACATATCCCACCCACCTGTATCCTATGATAGATAAATAAATAAAAAGATCAATGACCAGCATCTGTTCTGTAGGAGGTTGCACAACGTGCCCAACGTTACTCGCATCATCCTCAGAACCACTTGTTAGTAAAGTTTCCTTCATTTCATTCAAGCATCGTAGGACTGTGTTTTGGAGTATATCAAATCAACCACCCATGGTATCGAAACGATATACCAGACTCTCACATCAAGTATCCATGCACTCAAAAAGAGTATGTAAGCCATCTACACGAACATCTACGCTATCAATGCGAGTATCTAGATGATCCTCAATGCGATTTAGATGGCCTTCCAAATTATCGAGCCAAGTATCGATGTGCTCAAGACCAGCAATGATGTGATCAAGACGACTACCGATACGACTATCGATGTGGTCAAGACGAGTTTGGATGCGGCTCAAACAATCAAGCACCATTTGTATTCTCGACTGATTCGGATCTGGTGCAAGGGTAGATGGTCTTGAGCTAGATGGCTAAAAACCCGATGGCGTTGCACGGGAAGGTTGTGAACTGGGAGCAGGATCCTCATCATCAAAAGGGAATCGACGAATGCGTGCACAACTAAGTTGAATGGTCTAACGACCAATTGGAGCCTTCAGAGGGATTCTAGGCTCTATCTTTGGAATAGGAACAGAGTGAGACAGAGCAATGCAAGTGACAAGACTCGCAAAAGGCAACCCCGTCCGAATTTTGTTAGACTAATGAGCCTCTAAAATGACCTTGCAAAGATGACTTCTCAGATTGATGGAAACGACATTGATCAGTGCATAAAGCAAGGTGGCTCTATCATAGCCGACATCACTGTGATGGTTGGTTGGTCAGTAAGGACGGCCTTACTAAGAAGGAGATAGTCAGGGGAGAACGTATTGGTAGGAATGACTGTCTGACCATCCCAAGCCATCTCATATCCACACAAGCGGGTATAGATAGCAGGGTTGCTAGGACTAGAGGTGCCAACATACGGATATGGGGTCTCGGTAACATGAAGGGCGTTAAGCAAATCAACTAACATGCCCCGAACTGACTCGGATTTGGATGTTTTGGAGAGTGACGTCAAAGGAACCATCGGGTGAGATGACATGAATGTTGGAGTAAAACTCTCGGACCAACTCCACAAACGGAGGGGGGAGACTAGTGGTTAATGATACCCACTGGCGAGACTGAAAGATATGTGGTAGTATAGTCTCTTGAAACTCACCTAGATTGACCTCACGCTCAATAATGGGAGTGCGCTTGGAAAAATCTTCAGTGTATAGTTGTTGAGCCCGAGCATTATGGAACACTGATTGGGTGGGAGCAGAAGGAGTTGGCCGGCATCGTACACGTCGTGTGGTGTTTGTCTGTAGGCATAATAAAGCAAATTAGACATTAAGGTAAATTAATAAAGCAAATTAGAAATTAATGTCAATTTGTTAGGACAATAAAAGGTAAGCCGTAGCCTAAAATGACAAGTAGCATACTGCACTAAGAAACTCATCTCTCACAACTCACTCCAGGGAAGGACCAAACATGGTCAATAAGGTATGTACACAAAAAAACAAATCCAATAATGACAACAAACACAGTTTAATGATAAACTTCATCTCTCAATCTCAATTGAGGAAATATTTGTAGATGCATAAATGTATATTGGAAAATAACTTGTCTAGAAAATACAGAGGATGAGATAAAAATTCAAAAAAAGAACTTATTAACATTATGAACCACGGAACTAGAAATGCAATTCATTCCTTAAGTATGTGGCTTGCAAGTACCGGCAGAAAAAGACACTTATTGCTCACACCTGAGAAATTGCCTAAAATAACTAGGATGATTGGATAAATAATCAGAACATCAAACTCTTTTAATTTGTTTGAGTACAGAAATCATTTTCAATTATAAAAGTAAATAATCATCCACTCATAATAAGTATTGAAAACTTTCAACGCAGATCAGGGTATCTTACAATTCTTAATATGGAACCTTGCTTTAAATCAATTCTATGCATCAGGATAAGTGGGAGATTTCTTTTTATAAAGCCATTCTTCATGTTATTACAATTTCCTTGATAGAGAAATTTGTTGAAAATAATATTAATGGGCACATGAATCAAGTTAATGATATGATAGATGTATGTGGTCAATTAGATAAGGAACATAAATCATAAAGCATTTATAAGAATGTTGCAATCTGCTCCATTGAATGCAGGTTTTAACAAGCATCCACATAAACATGCTATCCCAAAATCCACATGATCCACCAGTTCACTTCAGCCAAATAAGGCCCAAAGATCCACTGACCTAGGCATGAAACCCCAAGGATGACAAGTTAATCATGAAATCTAGAATCACATTTATCCCAAGTGGATTGTCCATGCAACAATGGACAAATTTCTAGATTGAGTGACACATACATATGCTTGCACTCATAATATTTTGCCATCTACATCAACCTTTTATCCCATGTCTATAACAGATGCCAATGGTTATTTCATATTCATAAAGACAAAAGCACAAGAGAAAAGGGGAATGCATGGAAGCTGATGAAAGAATACACCAGCTGAGAAGGATATGTATGTGCATGCGTGGACACACTTAACTAGTGCAACACCAATGACCATTGCAGAGAGCATGCTTAAAAGTAAAAATAGAAACAAAATATATTTTAAAAAAATAAGCACCAAAAAAAAAAAGAAAAAAAAAAGAGTTTGCTCTATACAATGTTTTTCAATATAAACTGCACGCTTGAAAGCAGCTTGTTTATTTTCCAAATTAAAGTCTGATCTGTATCCAAATATAAATAATTTCCTTAAACCCAAATTTTATCTAAAGATAATTTAAAGTTGAATCATTATTAACTCTCAAGATAATTTAAAGTTAAGGGCATGAACTTATAGTTCTAAAGTGACAGCTCCATATACTATAGGATACAAAAGTAACTCAGGATCTCTGGAGCTAATACGAGATTGATGGCACAAAAAAGCACTATGAAAAAAGTTAATTTTGCAGTAGATTATGGTCTTCTAAAGCCACATTCCTTGCAAAACTCTGTCTCACTCTAACACAGTTCTAACCAATCAGTGAAAGCAGGTCAGCTTTGTAGCTCGTGTACAAGGACAATGTACACATGCAAGAACATAAATTTCAGTCCCGAAAATTTACAATGACCTCAGCGTTTGATGAAAAACCAAAATACCCAAACTTCCCCAACCCATCAAATTACTAATCCCTAATTTCTAACAATGTGCAAAATGGAAGAGGAATAAGTGAAAAGGATAGACTTATCGTGAGTGGAGGAACACGAGATGGGCAACATCGAGCTTAGGAATAATGGACTACGCTCGAGTGGTTTTAAGATGCAACAGGCAGTACTGCACTACGCGGGGGTGGGGGTGGGGGTGGAGGAAGACGAATAACAGTGGAACTTGGTCGTCGTGCTTGATGAAGATGAATGAAGGTGAAGCGTTGTGCTTGAGGACGACGAATGTCGGTTTTGTGGATCGATTTCAATGGTGAAAGATGGAATGGATGAATCGAAGTAGGTCTGCGAGGGGGAAGGAATCGAAGGGGTTAGTGGAAAGGGGGAACGAATCTAAGGGGTTAGAGGTCTGGAGGGAAAGGGGCTTTCAGAGAAGGAAAGGGAGGGAAGAAATCGAAGAAAACCACAAACCAGGAGGGAAAGGAGGAACAAAGGAGGGATTACGGTTTTTTCAAAACAATGCCATTTTCGTTTTGCCACGTGGGCGCCGATGCTGCGGCCGGGACGCAATACGGTTGTGTATAAAGTTTTTGTTTTAAAATAAGTATATCTATTGAGTAATATTAGATATACATTCTCATTTTGAAAAAAATAGAGTCTACCGTTAAAAAATGAGAATGATATCACACTTTAAAATTTGTTGCCTTAATTGAATGATTCATTTAAGAAAAAGATCAACACATCATATAATCCCACGTCTGTTAAATTTTTGAATACTATAGGCCGAGTATACTTATTAGTATTGTATCAAATCTCTCTCTTCAAATAGACCATCCAATAAAGAAGGAAATTGAATATTTGTATTGATCTCGAGACTTCGAGCGATCAAGACCAAACACATCTTACGCAAGTTGCTATACATGGTTCACACATGATCTTAAAAAAACAAACTTATAAATTGACGTGATTTGATATTTTACGTTATGTAATATTTTTTTGTTATAAAGTAGATTTACCAAAGCAACGCCAAACTTATTTTTGTAAGATTTAAATGTGGCCGTAGCACTTCTTGGTTGTTAATAACCATTTCCATCCCAAACAACCGATAGATTCCATTCATTCATGTCATATAGATAGAGAAGCTCTACATTAGTATACCTTTCATTAAAGTATTGTCAATTCCCAACTTACGTTTCCTTACAATGCAAGAAATCTCACCTACAGCTTTAGTACTAAAATCACAACTAACATAATTAATTATTGAGACGATTTACGTCGGATGTGATTGTACTGACTCCTAAGCAATACATTTACAGAATTACATGGAAGCAAATCATCAAAGAAAACAAGGATGGAAAAAGAGGGAAAGTGAAAAAGGATCTTTGGTAAGCTCCCCACATTTTATCAGAATGTAAAACTTTTCATGGCTGTCCAAAGACATGGTTCAGCGAAAATGCTACAAAACCAATTGCAGGGTGCAAATATCCTTCACATGGGAATGATGTCAAATTCATGGGGCATGAAATCTTCACTTGGTCTATAGTATTTGTCTGGGGAGTACAGGCTTAAGTTGGACACTTGACTAGTGTAGAGGCAGGCAAATCTCTCAACCTGTCATGCAAAAAACAAAAGAGAACCAAGATTTGTATATCACATGAGCCTTATGCTATGGCCTTGCAATTATAAGAAAGGTTTTGCAAAATAGTTGTCTAAACACTCGATCAAAGGTGGCGTAAACTTACCTGATGTGCAAAGCGTGAGTTCTGATAACCAGTCTTCATAAGCTGTCCCCAAACTTTATGAAACTGTAATTATTGGTAAGAATAAATTGTCATCTTTGATATAAAAATATAATCTAAACTCTACAACATAAAACAGATTACATAAAGTAGTTCAAAATACATTATACAATAAAAGCTTGCTACCTTTTGGTGACATTCCCGTTGAGCCAGTTGATGAGTTAATCTGACGGGCTCCCTCCAAGACTATCAAATGAAGAACCGAACCGAAAAACAATAAATTTCACACAATAGCATTCAAAAGCTGGCTAAGACACTATAGCATTATAGATAAGCCAAACCTCCAACTCATCGAGTGCAGAAGATAATTTCTGTTTCTCATTAACATTGACATCTTCAAACCTGAAAAAAGGAAATCCATTAAATAGAACTGCTAAAAAAATTGGTGGACAAAATATGCTGTCCAGATAGATAGTTACTTGAGAGACCACTTCAAACGATGTATTTTGTCTTCAATGTGGTCACGCTGATTTCGCATTAGTCGTAGTTCCTGCATATAACTAATGTCAAGTACAACATATTTCCTACAATACTAAAGAGCAAGGTGGTTTTTAAGACAAGCTTTTGTTCCCAACCCCAGTAAGAACTATTTTTTAAGCATACTTAATTGGCCATCTCACTTTAATTTTTTTATTAAGAATTAAACTTCTATAAAAGCACTGGCATAAAAATTAAATCCATAAACACCTTGCGGGTATCCCTTAATTCCCAAAGAAGTTCAACCTCTCTCTCAAGTTCTGGAACAACAAGCATTGTTCTCCAACCTGCTCACAAGAAAAATACCAACAGCCAAACCATTATACATAATATTCTCAAAGATTTGTCGTTTCAGAAACTTCATATATACACCATAGATACCTTGATATAGTATCATGGAAACCTCATTTAATATCCATCCAGGACATGGTGCAAGATATGAATTGAAAATACAAGAGAGGGAAATCAAATAACAAATGGGAAGAAATATAAGAACAAATCGTACCGAGAACCTTTTTGCTGCGTAAAATATCTCCATAGATATGATCACCAACATAGAGAACCTGCAAAAAGTAAAATATATTTGAATTAAGTAGCTAAACATACAATAATCAAATAACGTACAAGTGTAGCATGTAAGTGCAACAAAGTTTCCTCTCGCCGCCTATGTTCGACAGGATAGTTCACCTGTGAACTTGACTCAATCGAGAGCAGTTTATGCAGATGACCAACACTGCCACCCTGAAACATATCAGCTATCATCAACCTTTATTCAAATTTTCAAAGCAAAGAAAAAAGCAAAAAATCAATCTGGTTTAAGTTCATGTTATTATAACATAAACAGCTTTTACACAGAATAGTATCATGCAAAATATCTCAATCAAAGTACCTGGAAAACTCTGCACATCTTATTCTGCCCCTTCAATGATAATCTTGGTGAAGTACTACCCACCTTGTAAATAAATCATAAAGTGAATTAGTAAAGGAAAAACGCACACCATATAGTGGTAGGATATGCAAGACAAGAACTAACAACAATATATATTGACCTGAGGCATAGGAGAGCCATTATCAGTATTAAGTAGCATCCCAGACTCAGGTTCAACTTCAAATAGATTTGCTCGATTGTCCTCATGGAAGAAGCCTGGTTTTGCACTATATGGACAATTGCCTCTCTCAGGTTAGGCGTGAAAGTACAAAGCAAATAAACAAAGCTTATTGGCATTTTAAATATAAATAAATTGAGCTTTTTTAATCATAAACACATTTTGATCTTAACGTAAAATCTTAATAAATCGAATCCAAACTCCATCAAATCTCTGAAAAGGAACAACTTCTATTCTAAACGAATTTGTTTAAATCCAGTTAAATATTCCAGCGCTAGTTTTTAGGTGTAGTTGGTGGGTTTCACTACAAGTAAAAAACGTGAAGTAACTTCACTACACAATGTTTTCTTTCACTTAAAACTTAAATTAATAACCGTCAATTCTACTCCAACTAAATGACAACTTTCAAGAATGCAGAGAAATACATTTGAACGGAGAGATCTTTTGGCCTCTCCAAAAAAAAGGGGAAAACAGTGAAGAAAACTAAAGCAAGTTTATGATGAACCACTGATTGTCACATAAATTGTTAAAAATAGTTATATTATAATCTAAAGAGAATGCGGAGATTACAGGCTATATACCTGCCAGTAATTACAACATCGAAGTATTGAAGCCAGTCAAAATTGCATTTGTTACTACCATTCATTGTGCGGGATTCACAGAGGAAATTCATCACAATGTTCGTGTAGTCCCATAAACTGCAAGAGATATAATCAATATTCTTCATCTTGTCACTTCTTACAAAAAAGAAAAAAGAAACTTTCATACTTCATGTAAATTTAATATCTTATTCATAAGAAAGGAAAGGATAGAACCTACAAATAGTTTGCAATGTAGAAGTAAATTCTATAACTATTTTAACGTAGGTATAGCCCTATAAGTTTTTTTCCTATCATTTCTATGTTTTAGGGATTTTTAGCTTCGTCAACTTCAAGCATAACTCAATAAAACACGTGTCAACAGTGATATAGTTCTAGATTGATATTTGAAGACAGGATTAAGAGAAGCAATAATACCTGTTCGTCACCAAGAATGTAGAACGACCAGAATCTCTGAGCATTTTGAGCATGGGCACGATTGAAGTATCTTCGTTGATATAGCTAGTAGGGAATAAACGAAAAAATGAGTGAAATTTAAGCTTCCAATTACTTAACAATTGAAAATAAAAACATCAGAACACCCTTCACTATGATATTAAATACAGTTTCCTTACTGTTTAGGATCTTTTGCAACCATTTGCTTTAAGGTTCCATCACGGTGGCACAAATCAACTGCAGCTCGCACATCTTTGTACATACGAGAGTAACTGGGAAAAAAAATTACAGAACAATGAGATAGTAGCATTCTATGGAGTGCCAGCTCAAATTAGTGATCGCATAGAGTTAGTTGTAAAAGAAAAAGGGCTCTTAAAGAAGCCATAAGAGGAGAAGAAGAAGAAGAAGAAGAAGAAAGGAATATTCTTACTCAACACCCTCTGGAACCTTTCCAGGATTATTATCCCGAAAGTCAACCAGTTGAGCAAACAAGTAGGCTTCAGCTAGTGAGAAAAGGGTATCAATGAGGGCATAGTCAGGTTCATCAAAAGAATCCCGTATCAAAGTATTCCCGTAGGTCCCCACTTTTTCTTCCTTTGACAACTCCTTGAAACCATGGTAGGCAACTTTAACATACTTATGGCGATCCATCTGTATAAAGCACAAAATAATTAATCAAACACTTTATCCATGAGATTGAAGCAAGAAAGAGCAAAACAGCAACCTAAGCCAAAGGCAAGGATTAACCTTCAAGATGTTGCCTCTCTTTTTATCAAGCACCAGACCTCTCACCATGTACTTCCAATCAAACGACCAATCCAGCAACTACATAGGATCATTTTATTCGATAAACCAACACGTTGGAATTTTAAGAATAAAAACTACATATAACGCAATAAATAAAGTAAACTGAAATCAGCGCTATAAGAGTATAATACTAATAGAAATAACACATCAAACTTAAGAATGACATGCTAGATCAACTGAAACACATTACCTAGGTTATTTTGCATAATTTATTATGCAATGCTGTAATCTTCCTAGAACAGTAAGCATACATGAGAAAATAGACAAACCTCACACGGGTATCCCAAATCATGCACCAATTTTTTAATTGTGCCTTCATAAGCAAGGGATTCAAAAGTCTCAGGCTTGTATTGTGCCAAAGTGTAATCCATATCAAACCCAACAGCAACAATATTCTTCATATTTAATGATCTGTTGCAAAAGATATGCTTTCCTATATCAATCTTACGTCCTCCTTCAGGCGATGACCATATACATGGCTTATGACCACCATCACCGATAGCCACATGAAAATTTGATGATTTTTCGCCTACAATAGTCCCGCGGCTCTCGTCCATTGGATAACTTGCATGCAATTGACTTGCTCCTGATAGTTTTTAGCGGGTGGAGGAGAGGAGGAAAAAAGAAAGGTTAGCTTTTGATAGTGATTGAGAATGATAGTACTAAATTAGAACAAGTCCAGGCTGCACAATGCATCTATACATATTAATTATTATCATGTATATTGTCTTCGCACATAAAATTACGAGTTCTTGCATAAAAAAACCCAGAATATGTTTTCAGCAGAATATGTTTGCCCAGAAGGACATGTATAGTCAAATGTCTCACGTTCACACAACTTCAAATTTGGTGTCAATTTCATTCTATATGATTTCTCACTTGAGATTTTATTGGGTGATTTTTAATTGAATCAAATGCCCACTCTAAAACAACCCATACAAAAACAAACAACTTATTTCTGGTTATTTATTCATAGGGCGTGTTTTATATTATACCAACATATACAAACAGAAACAATCACATTTGTGGAAACATGCTCGATAATCCATCATACAACAAAACTAATTAATTTCGTTTACACTTTCCCTTGAAGCAAGCGGGCAGGCCAGCCGGATGTAATCCAAAGCTCAAAATCCTCATTCCCGCAGCTTCTCATCCAACCCGTTCGGCCAAATTCACAGACTTTGCTATCTTATATGAAAATTTTAAACAAGACAAAAACAACATTTTCTCTCCGAAATAAAACCTTACGATCTTACCTGTGTTTCGAATCAAAAAAGCACAAAGTGCACCACGCTAAGTTCCAACTCTAGGAATCCTCCAAGCTACGCTCCAAGAAACACCTAAAAATCCAATTCCTCAATTAAAGACCAAACAATCTTTTCGCTCTCAAAACAATCTCCCAACTAACAAAAAAACTGGTTCCAATCTTTACAATCCACAACCTCCTATTCTAGACCATCCCTTCTCGTTACTCCAAAACTTTCACCAAAGTTCGACGAACATCAATTTCACCAAAGAAACACTAAGTTTACCAACAATAGAAAATACACTGAAAGACATTGATAGAACCGTAAACGAATAATAACTTTCAGCCTCACCTAACCAGAATGAACCCATAATTTTCAACTAAACAAAATCAAATACTTTTCAAAGCAGGACAGTTATGAAGCAAAATGGAGCAAGACCCAAGTAAGGAAACGAACCTGAGTTGCGAAATCCTCTTCGTTTTCCTGAGCGAAGAGGAATCCAGGAAGAGAGCGGAGGAGTAGAAGAGAATTCAGGGGAGAAGAGCGATAGACAAAAGGAAACGGGCTTCTTTGGGATTCGCATGGTGGAATTAAATAGGCATTTTGGAAGTGGTGGAGAGAAAGGAGAGGAATCGGGTTCCCGAAGCGATGCTACTGCGTTTGGGGTGTGAATAATACAACTTGGCCATGAACAACATTTGCAAGAAGAAGTTGCAGGGTCGAAGAACATATCACGTATGTATGCAACGTGTGTAGTTACGAGAGCGAATCCAACAGCGGGAGAACATGTCTTGGATTAGTATTATTCCCCGGCTGGAATTGGATAATCCATGTTGTGGTGGAGGAATCTATTTCCCAGGGGATAATAAAGTGCCCTTAATTATTCGACTCCTCACTCTCAGCGGGAAATCGTTTGGAAAAGAAACGGCAAAATATTATTTATGGTTTAGTTTGGGTTTGGATTAGGTTGCTTTGCCACGTCGGATTGTGTGTGCGCCGCTGTCGTCCATAAGTTGCGCCACAGGTGGAGGAATGTTGCGTGCGGTTTAAATTTGTAATTTGCGTCATTTTCTCTTCCATTTTGGTTTACCTACGTTTCGCGTTGAACTAAAGCCTAGTTTGTTTTGGGAAAATATTTTATTTTATTTTATTTTATTTCATTTAATTATTATAATTTTTTTAATTTTTAATATAAAATAAAATAAACAATTCAACTTTTTTAAATTTCAAAACAAAAATAATATTAAAAAATATATTCTAACAATATTTTATTCAACTTGTTAACTTTAATCTCATCTCATCTCATCTCCGAAAACAAACAAGTCTTAAGTTAAAATGAATTGATTTTCTTATAAATAATAATAAATTGAAATGTTGAAATAAATTTTTTGAAATCCATCTAAAATGAGTTTAAATATATTTAAATATTAAGATGAATTTAAATATATTTATGAGAAGTTAAAAAAGATTATGGATCTCGCTTATAAAGAAGTGTTGAGTTGAAAAAGATTGTGGATCCTATGTGTCAATAAATTTTAAGTTGAAATAAGTTTAGTGAGTTGAAAGTTGATATTTGAATATTAAATTTAGTTTAAAATTATACTAAACTGAATTGATCTCATATCAATCTAAATTTCAAACGGGACTTGAGTTATTATATTTGAGTATCATTCACATCACTACTTAAACAGTAAGAATTAAATTATAAATTTTAAAATTTTTCTTTTAAATCAATTCATATTTGTTATCTACACCGACTTATAAATAAAATTTTTCTTTAATTTAAGTTCAATTTTATGAAAAATAATATGAATAAAATATTTTATAACTGATTGATATAATATAATGATATAATATTATTAACATATTAACAAATTCTTTTTTTTTATTTAAGAAAACATTAAGTTTTCTTTTTAATTTTAAATTTCTTTATGTGATTGGTTTTTTTTGTTATATTTTTTATTTGAAATTTTAGTTTGGTAAATTTAAGAGCATTTAAGTCAAACCAAATCTAAACTCTTATAACTTCTTTAAATAAGTGACAACAAATTATGTAGTTAGACAATTTCATGTCATTTGAAATGTTTATCTCTAAGTAAAAGTACACTTCCAACCAGGAGTTTCCGGGGATCTACTTCCACCCTCCAAGAAAAATTATATTTTCAAAATTATTAAACGGCACTTAACACTTTATGACTATATATAGTATTACTCAAAATCTAAAAGTCCTTAAAGAGAAAAAGAATTTCCAACCGGTGGCCAGTTAGAAGCAAATGACCTAAAACAGAGGTTAAGATCCAAATGGGATGGCGGCACGTGGTGGACATGCGCACCGAATAGAGCGTGTGGAGACTACGTGCTAGACAAAGGGGGTAGGTTGGTCATGGTGGATTGATGAAGAAGGGGCGGCACACCAATGGCAAGGTCGTATAATGATTTGGTGAGTAAAAGTTCTAAATCTAGCATTTAATAGCTTAAAATTGAGATTTTAAAGAATTAGAGAAAAAACAATTAAAACTAAGAAGTAGGGGTGTAACCGGTCCGGTTCAGTCTGGTTTTAGACAAAATATAGGATCGAACCAGTATGTACCGATTTTTTATTTTTCAAAACCGATTACGCACCGGTTACCCTCCTAAACTGGTACTTCCGGTTTTACCCGTTCCCGGTCCTGTCCGGTCCGGTTTTCCGGCTTTTTTAAAATGTAAGTTTCACAATTTGTCATTAAAAATCTATTTATAAAAAAAAAAAAAAACTAATTTAAAAAGAAATTGTTTTATACTTTTATAAATATCTTAGACTATATAATAGTATTAATATTAGACTATTGGTATAGTTATAAGTTATATATTAGTATTAGTTATAAACTATATATTTAATATTAGTATTAGTTATAAACTTTTAGTAAAAAATTGTAGTATTAATTATAAGTATAACTATAGTCATTAGTCTATATTAGACTATTAGTATTAGTTATAAACTTTTAGTGATTAAGTATTAACATTTTATGTAATAATTTATAAATTAGAATAAGAAATTATTTCATATATGAATATATATAATTATATATAAAAATTTCACATAAAAATTTATAATTATACATAATATATAAAACTTATATATATTAATATATATATATATATATATAATATTTTGTATAAAACTTATATATACAATAATACAAATATTATTTTATATATATATTTTTTATCAGCCGGTCCAGTTCGGTCCGGTCTGAAAAATCCTAAAACTGGAACCGACCGGTTTTCACATTCTAAGAACCGGTCTCGGAGTGGACCGGTTCAAAACCGGTAAAACAGGTCTGGTCCGAACCGGTTTTCCGATTTGAATTTACACCCCTACTAAAAAGAAAAACAAGAAAGAAGACAAAAGAACGAAGGAAAGGAGAGAATCATTAGAAGGAGATAAAAGGTGAAGGGTAACAGGGGTTATAAGGGTTTGAAGGGAATGGCGGGAGAGAGTGTAACGGGGGTCTAACCGCTCACATCGATCCCATGCATTTACCATACGAATGAACTACACGTGCCGAAAGTAATTAGGTATGTTTCAAAACAAAGAAAGAAAAAGACTTTTGGGATTGATTTTGACTGAAAGTGGTTTATAAAAATGCACATGTGAACCATGTGCTTGATACATTCAATAATATCCTAATTTTGTATGAATGCAATTGCTTTTATAAAAGGAAGTGTTGGATGGTGGAATATCATGTATTGGAATCAATGATTGTAACGTTGTTTGTGTATCTTTCCAGACATAATAGATGTCGAATAAAGAACTTGATAGCATATAAAAGCATGTGCACTTGAGAAAAATGGATAGAAGTAGATTAGAATAAAAAATAGTAAAATTTTATTTATTATCATTTACTCGATATTTCTTGACGTGGCATCAAATGATTAGTATAATAGTAAAACATAATAAATAGTGTATAATCTTCTTCTTCTTTTTCTTTTTTTTTTTTATGAAATCAACATCATAACATTTCATTCATAAAATAGGATCCATACAAAGTTTGTCCTTAATTACATCATTATGAATACAATCTAGTCCTTTCTCCATCCATATCTTCTCTGCATCATCAAGCAATGCATATTTTGCCAATTTGTGAGCAACCAGGTTAGCTTCTCTATATACAAATTGGACTTTCCATGATGTATTGCAGCAAAGAATCCTTCTGATATCTTCATAGACCAATCCATTCCAAGCCCAGCTATCGTCTGTTGTAGTTACAGCTTTAACTACAGCCTATACATCACCTTCATAAAGTACATTTCTAAAACCCAACTTAGCACACACCTCCATAGCTCTTCAAGCGCCATAGCCTCTGTTGTAACAATCTCTAAAACATGCTCCATAACTCCAATCCCTAGCCTTGCACAAAGACACATTTGAATTTCCCCTTTGAAATCCCTAGCCATAACTCCAATCCTAATTCTTTTAGATTGTGAATCCATAGCTGCATTCCAGTTAACCTTGATTACATGCTCCTCTGGTCTACACCAACTGCTAATACTTCTGTTAGTTCTTTGTACCATCTAGTCTCCTGAGATGTTAACTTGTGCATTCTTAAAGTCTTCTAGTCCTTGTTGAGCAACAGAGAACACTTGCTAAGGTGATTCAAATTTATTCTCAAAGAGAAACACATGCCTTCTATACCAAATTATCTTCATAACAGCAACCATCAGATCCAATTGGTCATCTTGCAAGCTAATTAGCAGTTTCTTCCATAACTATAGGAAGTCACTGAAATGCCTAGACCACTTATGCACAGGACTTTGATTTACAAACCACACATCAACAGTTGCTAGGTGATTCCATAGCACATGACAAATTGTCTCTTCCTCCAACTCACATATGGGGCATAATTGTGAAGTGAAAATCTGTTTCTTCATCAAATTCCATCTAGTAGGAAGGATCTCATGACAGACTTTCCACATGAACATTTTAGCACTACCCGGGACATGTAAGCTCCACACTTTATTCCAACAGTTCTCTCCATCTAGTGGATCTGAAGTTTCACCTCTACATGATCTCTTTGTTGAGTGAGCTAAATGATATACACTCTTAACTAAAACCCCAAACCATCTTATCCTCCACTCCCATTTTACTAATAGGAATGCTAAATATGGCTTCTGCTTCCCTTTGTGTGAACACCTCTTTAATGACATACCTGTTCCAGCAGCTCTTATCCTCTTGTATTATCTTCTACTCTTGCCTCACTACCTAACCTCTTAACAAGTGATTGGATTTTGTAAGTAGATAGGATTGGTATCCATCTATCTTTCCACATCTTGATCTTCTTTCCATCACCTACCCTCCAAAAAAACCCTTTCTTCAGCAATTTCATAACAAACCAAATGCTTCTCCATATTTGAGATGCCCCAAATCCTATCTTGGAATCTAGAAACTCAAAAAATCTATAATATTTATCTTTCATAACTTGAGCAGCCATGGAGGATGGATTATAGAGGTTTAGCTAACATAGCTTTATTAAAGCATTCGAGGTCTCTAAAACCCAGGCCCCCATTTTGTTTAGCAGCTCCCATTTTGTACCAACTCCTCCACTGAATCTTGGCTTCCTTTTGCTTATAGCCCCACCAGAATTTACCCATTAGGGCTAAGATTTCCTTACACAACTTTCTTAGAAGCAAAAATACACTCATTGTAAATGTGGGAATAGCCTGAAAAACTGCCTTTAATAGCACCTATTTCCCTGCTTGTGATAAGAACTTGTTCTTCCAGCTGTTAAGTTTAACCCAAATCTTCTCTTTGATGCCTCTAAATGTGTTGTACTTGAATCTGTCCATAAAGGTGGGCAACCCCAAGTATTTCTCACAGTTTCTACTTGGATTTACACCAGCTTCTTGTACAAGTAGGTCCTTGTCTCTTTGTGCAATATTAAAGCTAAAGTAAATGGATATTTTTGCTTGTTAAGACATTGTCCTGAGACTGCCTTATATGTGTCTAGCAATTTTTGCACATGTCTCCACTCCTAGATTGTAGCTCTACATAAAAGAATACAATCATTAGTAAAAAGTAAATGGCTAATCCTCAGTCCCCCTCTCACTACTGCCACCCCTTTGGTTTCTCCTTTCTTCTTTGGTTCTTCCATTAGAGCACTTAAACCCTCTACAAAGATGATAAACATATAAGAGAATAATGAATCCCCTTGTCTAATTCCCCTTGAGGGCAAGATTTTTTTCACCTAGTTGACCATTAACAAGGACAACATACTAGACTGTTTCTACACATTCCATCACCATCCTTATCCATCTCTCAGCAAATCCCAACTTTCTCATAATAGTTTCTAAGAAGGGCAACTTAATTCTGTGATAAGTCTTAGCCATGTCCAGCTTCAATGTCATTCTCCCATATTTACCTTTATGTCTAGTCCTCATTGAGTGAAGTAATTCATAAGTTATCATTACATTGTCAGTGAGGAGCCTACCTGGGATAAAGGCACTTTGGTTACAAGAAATGATGAGAGGTAGAACTCTCTTTAGCCTATTTGCAAGCACTTTAGAAACAACTTTATAAAGCACATGACAAAGTCTAATAGGCCTATAATCACTTAAATACTTTAAGTCTTTGACTTTTGGGATCAATGAGATGTAAGTTAAACTCAGAGAGGGGTCTAAACCATCACATGTTAGCACACTAAGCACTACACTACACACATCTTGCCCCACTATATTCCAATGATTCTAAAAAAATATAGCCCCATATCCATCTAGCCCAAGAGATTTAAGGGGGGCCATTTGGTTCAAGGCCACCTCAGCTTCTGCACTTGTAAACTCCTTCAACAATCCATCGTTCATCTCAGTTGTCACTCGAGTATCTACAACTACCAAGCATGCCTCTATATCTTCTTTAGCTGGTTGGGAAGTGTTGAACATATTCTTATAATAACTCCAGAAATCTGATTCAATATCTTTAGGTTCCCTAAGAAGATCACCTTCATTATCTACAATCTGTGAGATTCTATTCTTCCTCTTCCTCTGAGAAGCACATGCATAAAAATATTGCATATTTCTATCACCCACTGATATCAATTAGTTTTTTCCCTTTTCTTCCATTTTATGTCTTCTTGGTCTAGCAACTGATTCAATTCTTCTTGAATCTGCTTAATCTCAACAACATTATAACTATTTTCATTTGCTTGAATGATTCTCAACCTAGCAGTCCTTTCAGCTATGGCCTTTTCCCCACACTAAATTCTGGTATGACTCCATTTGGTTAAAGCCCCACCACACACCTTTAGGTTCTCTTGTATTCTTTTCATAGAATTTTGAGGATCCAAACTTCCACTCCATACTCTTTTGATAACTTGTTCACATTTCTCATCTACCTCATATCTAAACATTTTCCTTCTAAATATGTTTTTGTGAATAGATCTATCCACCCTCATCAACAGAGGCTTATGATCAGAACATCTAGCAACTAGCACATCAACTATAGCCTCTATGAAAATTGAAATCCAAACTGCATTAGCCACTGCCCTATCCAATCTCTCCTTGGTAAACGTATCATTCTCATGTTTATTACTCCAAGTGTATTTGTCACCTCTCCACCCTAAGTCAAAAAGCTCATTTTCCTCCAGCACCTGTCTAAAACTACTCATATGAGACTTAGCTCATGGTTGTCCTCCCAACTTCTCATCATGATACAATATCTCATTAAGTCTCCAATTATACACCAAGGTTTATACTCCTTAGGTTTTAGTGCTGACATGATCCCTGTAACGCCCGTCCTTGTGGTGAGACTTTTTCTAAAATATTTTTATAAAAAGGACGACAGGAATTACCGTCCTGTTTAAAACTTTTCACTTGCATCCCCAGGGTGCGAGACTCTACGTTTACAAATAAAATATGCTTTGATCATAAAAGAGGGTTACAGCGGAAAACATAAATCTTATAATAAAAAGGCCTCGTACGTTTAAAACTCGTGCCTTGACTTCCGTGCTCTTCCCCATGGGCCGTGTCCATCCTGATCGTGCAGTTCCTGTGAGGGGGAGGGACATGCATAAAAACTAAAATGAGTCGAAGACTCGTAAGCATTACTTCATACGGTTAAAATATAACAACATAGGTTTTCATTCATGCATTCATCATTCATACATACTATTACGTGCGTGCCTACGTGTCTTGTGTGCGTTCGTTTGAAAATGTCACTAGACGGGACTTTTCTTTCGAAAGGCTTTTCTTTATTTAAAATGTGTCCCCCGTCAGTGCCTTCATTTCGTCAAGAGTTGCTTGTACGGGGTTTTACTTTAAAAAGGGCTTTCTCGTCATAAAACGTTCCCCCGTCAGTGCCTTCATTTCTTAAAGAGCCCGTGCTCTTGTGCATACATGTGCGTTCGTGCGTTCGTGCGTGCGTGCGTACATCCATTCTTTCTTATCGCTTTCATAGGCCAGTACACACAATTACGCCCCGTGTGTTTGGGGTTAGCGGTCTTCCTTTGGACCCGGATTCCGCCCGTGCCCACGGGTTGGGAACCCCTTTTTCATAGGGGGCAGCACTGGGTGCACTTCCAGCGCTACTTACTCGGCATTGCAATCTGCCCATTCATCGGTACCCTTTAATTCATGTCATGTGGCCGTTACGTGTCTTCATACATTCATACTTTCATTTCTTTCTTTTCATTCATTCGTTCATGTCAGCTCGAAGGAGCTAAAGCTTTCATTCAGTTCGTTCTTTCATTTAACAGTCCTTTCTTTTCATGAGAAAACATTTCTTTTCGTAAGAAAATATTGTTTGGGGCGTAGGCCCGAAAATGGTCTTTCCGTTTTCTTTTTCAATTTCATTTCAGTTCTATCCTCTCTTTAACAAAGAACATACATGGGCTTAAGCATCAGCTTCCGTGGCATCCTATAAGCGTCACCTTGAACATCGTCAATCATGGCATCCGCGAGTATCACCTCGTGGTGCACATGAGAGCGTCGGTTCGTAGGATTCACAAAAGCATCTGCTTTCATGCCTTTCATGCATCTTTATCAGTTTATGGATTTTTCTTAGAAAATACATACAATAGATACAGCGTATAATCATCCATTCACATGCGTACAATTAATATTTTGGGGTGCGTAAAAAGGGGCTGCCAATGAGGGGCCGTACATACTTATACTTTTGAACATTTAGCATTTTCTTTCTTAAAACGTCTTTAGTCTTTTCGTGAGCATTTTAAAGGAAAAGCATTTCTTGTATCTTTGATAACTCTAGAAGAGTATGAACGTAACACTTACCTGAACTCCATGCTACTTGCATGTCATTCAGTCCATTCACGTGCTTGTCAGATGGCAACCTACATGCATACACATAACCTTAGCATCATTCTATATCTAATGCATAAGTAACTTAAACTATAAATAGAACCACGCTATACTTAGAACACTCTCCTTCTATCCCGTGCACTTACGTGCCCTTCACTATGTTAAACCCTTCGAGGACCACTTACGGTCACCACAATTTCCAACTCAAAATCTTGTCTCGAGTGCTCATCCACTAAAGTGAACCCCTTATTCACCTTAGGATTAAGACACTAGGACATTCGTCTTACTTTTCTTACAACCACATTCGACGCATGATTCCGACCGATGGAATCACACATCTCAATCCTAACGATGCATCCGTCACTATCTTCATGCATCTTGGCCCACACTAAATCCTCATTCCCATCCATAAAGACACATGGCTCTAAGCCAATTATGAGGCTTAAGCACCGTGCAACTATGCTCATGACAGATTACCCATTACATATAGTGAATCCGTCCGGCACGTGTCTCTCACCATGTTACACAGGTACCTTACCCCTTTATCACCTAAGATCAACATATATAACACGTTGATCACCTGCTCGTAGGGACAAGGGCCATACTCCGATACCAATCTTCTCTTAACCCGGCTAGCATGACTCTTCTCGCTACCCGTCCCTTTTGACAGTTCATCCCAACACTTAACACGACAAGACTCCATCCATAACTACGTTTCATGTCACGTTATATAGCCCGAGATTGCTCCAGTGCTACACTGTGACCTTGTCGTGTTACCTAGCATTCTACTTCATCACTCCTGACTCATCACGAATACGGTTCCTCACGTACTCCCGTCACATCGTGACATCTCGTCACGTTCCCGTTTCGCCATTTCTACACTTCAACACTTCACTCATCATAAGCATGACTTCCAATAACCACGTCACTTCGTGACGTTGCCCAGTCATGCTTTCGCTGCGTACTCTTACACTTATTCTACTACTTTACCCATCACAAGCACGACTGTCAATAGTCATGTCACTTCGTGACATTCCCCAGTCATGCTTCCGCTGCGCACTCTTATACTTGTTCTGCTACTTTCACGCATACTTTTAGCTATAAGTCCATTGCAGTGACACTTGTCACCTCAGACTACAAGCTACGCCATAACTACTTCGGGACACTGTTCCACAGCTCCCGACACTATCCATCACGTTCCACGCCCATCAATCACATAACCATCCTTATCTCTACGACACGCCACATGGAGTGTCGCTGCTACGTGGAGTACACTCCACGTATACTCCCTTCATACACACCACATCACCATTATGGCATACCTACCATATGGTACATCACTCCATCACAGGGAGTACGTTCCACTCGTACTCCCTTTACATACGCTCCATCACCACTATGGCCTACACGCCATATGGTGCATCCCCAATCATATGGAGTGCATTCCACATGCACTCCATCCATACACACCATATCACCACTATGGCATACCCGCCATATGGTACATCATTATATCACATGGAGTACACTTCTCGTATACTCCCTTCATACACACTACGACACATCACCATTATGGCATACACGCCATATGGTGTATCTCACCATCTCATGGAGTACATCCCATTTGTACTCCCCACATATACAACACGCCACATCACCACTATGGCATACACGCCATATGGTGCATCGCACCATCTCATGGAGTACATTCCACATGTACTCTCCACATACATACCACATCACCAATATGGCATACACGCCATATGGTGCATCGTCCACCACATAGAGTACATTCTACATGTACTCCTCTTACACGCATTACGCCACTGAGTACACTCCACTTGTACTCATCCCGTTCCACCATACGCCAGGAGGGTATATTTTACATATACTCTCCTTATCTCACATTACGCCACACATAAAGTACACACAGCGTGTACTATTCCCATTCCACATGCCACATCACCATTATGGCATATCCGCCACATGGTGCATTACTCTACCACATAGAGTACACTCCACGTGTACTCCTCACATATACTATACCCCACACAGAGTACACCCATCGTGTACTCCCTTCATACACATCACGGCATGTCACCATTATGGCGTACCCGCCATATGGTGCATCTCACCATCACATGGAGTACATTCCATTTGTACTCCCTACATACATAACACGCCACATGCACACAGAGTACACTCAGTGTGCACTGTATCCATTCCACATATACCGTGCCACCATTACAGCACATATTCCCCAATCACACTACATGGCACAATGCACCTCCATACAACACAGATAAGCCCAACACTTCACTACACAGAATGTCCAACACTTCATCACAATGCCACAACTCCACAAATACTAAAAGCACAGTCCACAACCTAGTCAACTAATCAATATCTATCATAATTATGAGGGATAGAGGGTTATACCATCGACGGGATAACCCGTGCGTTGCTTGCTGATCGTCATAGCCGATTATGTCGGAGGAGTCGTACGTGGCGGCTAACTCACGTACGGTGACTGTTTAGGTGTTTGGATAGCTAGGTGTGGTCTTGGAAAGGCTCGTGATGGCCTTGTGATGATGGCGAGGGGCATAACACGGCGGATCTAGCCATGTACAGTGGCGGTCAATCACACGCAGTGACTGTCCATCACGTGCAGTGATTACCCATCACATAAAGAGATGGTTTAGACCTAGGGCTTGGCTAAAGGAGGTGTGGTGAATCTCGTGGTGGCATCGAGGTGGCGCCACGGTGGCTCACGGTGGCGGATCTGGCCATTCCGTGGAGGAGAAGCCGTGGGAGAGTGAGAGAGAGTGTGCTCTCGTGGGTGGCAGATCGGGGCCAATGGAGGTCGGGTTGGCTTGGTGGCGGCCTGAGGAGGCTGATGGTGGTGGTTACCAGCCGTGGGTGGCGGTGCACGGTGGTGCACGACGTGCAACCCGTGCGTGCATGAGAGGGGAACCCGTGAGGTAGAGGAGGGGGTTTCTGGCCATGGGTCACTTGGAGGAGCTCGGGGAAAGGGAGTGGAGGTCCATGGCATCGCATGGTGGTCGTGGGTGGCCGCGTACTGCGGCGCACGGTGGGAAATGGGTTAGAGACCCATTTCGGGTACTTGCAGTGGAAGGAGGGGGAGGACTGCATCATGGGAGCTGGCTTCGGTGGAGGATGATGGCCGGTGGGAGAGGAGCTCGTCGTGGGAGCGGTGGAGCCATTGGGCGGCGCACGGCGGCGCTACGCGCACTAAGCCCATACGGGCTGTGCAGTCCCAAAATGAAGAAAGGGAGAGCGTGAGGGGGAGGGGTTGGCATGGCTGAGCTCGTCGGTGTGAGGAGCAGCCGGTGGTGTCGGCGGTGTGGCCTGGCGACGCATGGCGGCGCCGAGCTGTGCATTGGAAGGCTTCGGCGTGGAGGAGATGCGTACCTCGTACGCCGAATGAGAGAGGGAGGAGAGAGAGAGTTACGAGGAAATGGGAGGGAAAGAGAGGGGTCTAGGTATTTAACTCAGTCCTTTCGTCTGGGGGTCTACACGACGATCTAACGACGAATAATTAAAACACTGATTTGAAGATGCGTAAAACATTAACTTAATTAAAAGCACTTAGAGGAATTAAGGTAGATATTATTTTAAACTAACTTTATTTTATAAAATAATATTTTTCATCATTAATAGAATGATGAAGTCTCACTTAACATATTTATAAGGGTTAAACCATTTATTTAATAAAATTTCTCAACATAATTTAAATCTCATAATATCTTAAATAATTGAAATCATTTTAATAATAATATTAAAATGATTTCCGGCAATTATAATATTTTTGGAGCTCTTCAATAATATTATGATTGTCGTATTTAAGATCAAATCTTAATTCAACAATGATGGAAATATTCCTTATAAATATTTCCAGCATATTTAAAACACTGGGCGTGCCCTAGAAGTCACACGATATCTTTCGAGACACGCTATCATGGTTCGACACGCATAACGTAACTCGCAGTCGGTAGTGAGAAAGGCAGATGATCACATATTCTCTGCCATTAGGGTTTGCTTACGTCATCAAGACGAAATATACGTCAGAAAGAGAGAAGCGTACGTAAGAAGAAGGAGTTGGGTATTACAATCCCCCTTACTTCTTTCTGTTTACACAATTCAGTATGACCATAGAAGCCAGTGAATTATATAAACCAAGGCTTATCCTTCATAGCATGTTATGCAGTGATAGGAGGATGACAATAAAAAAGATGGTGAATAATGTTAATCTAAAATATATTCCAAGGGTGGAGCAAGGATTTCAAAACTAAAGGAAGTAAAAACTTGATATATTACCATCCAAAATCTAATTTTTTCACCTCAAACAAACAAATCATTCCAAGAGTACAAAAGTCCCTATCCAATATTTTTAAAATGGACATTCAAATAATGAAGCAAAATGCTTGCATTAATTGATTGTAAAATAAATTATAAAACATTTGTGATAGAATTGCATATGTATCATTTCCTTTATATCAAATTATTGAACGGTGATCGATTTTCTTCTTCTTAGGTGCATTGGCACCGTCAAAATATCTTAATTTTATTTTAACAAATGTCTTGTATATTTATTATTTTCACTTCAATCTCTTATTAGCTAGTAAACTTGCTTAAACCTTACTTATTGTCTCTTTTTCTCGGTCGTATTGTTTTATACAAGACTCGTACTTGTTGCATTGGTACTACGTTTTGAGTGTTGCAAATTAACCTAGTGGAAGCTCTGGGATAGTTTGAGGATGAAAGTTGTTCAACTATAATTAGTACCAACCTCTTTTTCCTTGGATGCTCATTCTTCAAAGTCCTTTTGAAAAGGGTAAAAATATCTCAAGCCCAGCATGGCATTCCAAGCCCAGCCCGAAAGAGGAGTATTATCAAAAATGAAGAGAGAAAAAGAGAAGGAAACGAGGGGACAAAAGTTGAGGAGGAAAAAGGTGTTAGGGGAAAATGATGAAATGATGGGAAAATGGGGGAAAAGAGAGGGAATGAAAGTTAGGCACGCAAAGGGGACAGCGAAATGACATAAAACAACCACTGACAAGTGAATAAAAGGGATCTAAGATCAAAGACTTTGGGACCAGGGGCTTCTTCTTCTTCTTCTTCTTCCAGACTACGGGGCGACTAGAGAGAGAGAGAGAGAGAGAGAGCTTTTTCAACCTCCAAACGGAAAACTTCATATTTATCATTTGTACTGTGAGCCACGGGAATCCATGAGAAATAGTAAAATACTCTCATTTATAGTGAATTTGCACCCCAAACAACCCGTGCACGTAGGCTCTGTGCCGAACCACGTAAATTTGTATGTCTTACTCTCCATTTATATTTGTTATATTTAGCTTCTATTTACTACAATGGATGTACGTACGAACACCATACCGCAACTCTAAACTGCCATCGTGCGCCCCAAACCACACCGATCGAACTCTGAACCGTCACCGTGGATCGAAGATTTCTCTTTCCCCTCTTAACCTGTTCTTACAAAACAGGCTTTAACACCTTTATCCTTTATACAAGGTCTCAAGTTTGTGTATCAAGGCTTAGTCACATCTATCAGATGCCCTTTCTACTTAGATATATATAACTTTTGGGACTCCCGATAGAATATTTGAAGAGTAGGCAGTTCTTGGTAGCTTTGAAGTGTTTTATGTCACATTAACTTCCCATTCCACTAAATTACATTTAGTTGTGTTCTAGATGTGCAATTCTCTTGTTGGAAATTAGGTTCTTCTATCTAGGAAGGTGCATGAGGCGAGATGGATGCTCGATCAAAAGAAAGGGCTAGACTTGCTCGGTTAATGGTGAGGTACTTGTTTGGCAACACTTGCTCCATTAAAGGACGAGGTGGTTACTCAGGCAACCTGCTTGGGAGGAGATGCTCGTTAACAACTTCCTCATCAATGAGGTTAAGTACTTGCTCATTTTCAAAATAAGTCACTCTAATGAGACCCTCGATGATGTTAAATGTTTCGTTTGGGAACACAAATGTTCTTATTAGAATATTTCACTACTATTCACTATTATTTCATTATTATTCAAATTATTTCACTACTATTCACAAACTGCTTCACTATTCGTCACAGATATTATGAGATATTCTTAGTATCCAAACGAGCCCTAAATATCTCCATCGATGCTCATAGAAGATCATTGGAGTGGGAATACAAGAAGCTAATCTTTATCATCTCATTTATAGATCTATTGACCCAAGTTATGGTGTATCTTTCCTGGTACTTTTATATAGATTTTCTCAACCATTTCAATCTAATTTTATATAGTCCTCTTTTCATGAAGACTATTGATTTTGCTTTTATTATCTTTTTAATTTACATCAATTGATAATTTTAGATTTTGCTTCTTTGTGTCACATCTACCTCTTTTGTGTTAAAGGACAACTTGATGGGAGATTCTTATGCAAGGGAATAGTAAGGATGGCTTATATCCCATTTACTTGAAGCATCTCTTATCAAATAAAGCATCTCCAAAATCATTCACTGCCATTGTTGGAGTCAAGTCCCCCTTTCAAGTTTGGTATCAATGATTGGGTCATTCATTGATTACGCCCAAACTATTAGGCGGTGTTATAGTATAGTTCAAGGTGTCGATCCATAAGGAGACGAAAGAAACACTACAATACACAAACTTAAAGGAAAAGATCAAATGACAAGATGACAAGAATCTGAAAAGTATTTTCAATTCTACTTAGAACACATAATTAAAATGAGATTTTGGCACAGATAAAAAGGCAAGTAAAGTTTCAAGTTTCCATCAACTAGATCCAACACTTTTACTTTTCTAATCCAAACTATACACACAATTAAGAATTATAACACCAAATTTCTAATTGGATGATATGACAATACACTCATCCAATTTCATAAATCTTACTCTAGAATCTATTCTCTCATTTATAAACCACAGTTTTCATGTATAAAAATGAATATCAGATCTAAAGATGACACTATATTCACAAACAATAGTGTAGCAAAAGATCACATCAATGGCATGAAAAACCTGTTTGAGTCACAATCATATATTCATAATCCTATAGCTCAACAAAATCAAACCATAGCAAGATTTAATATAATTGTCTCAAACTTATAATATCCAAAACAAATAGAGAATTCAACCATAGAATGTTAAACAATAAAACTTAATCTGTGAATTGAAATATAGCCAAAGCATTTTTACCAATCAATTTCTACCCCTAGGCTTTACCTAAGCTTTCATTCTCCATGAGAGCACCAAAAAAATATATTATTTTTTAACTCCTCCAGTCATGTACGTCCTCCCTTCAAAACTCTCCTATCTTATTTGAAAAGTTGTTCGTTTAACTTGGTTGAGAATCTGCTTATTGAAAAGTCTATTTGTTGGTTTGGAAAGCTTACTCACCGTTTGCAATTGAAGAGTCCTAATTAAGTAAAATTCTCTCCCATTTATCTACCAACCAACCTCAAAAACTGATTAGTCTAAGTTGAAAATGATAATCACCTACCAACCCATCATATTTGTAAAGTCTACTGTACGTCCCACCAATTACCAACCTATCCATATCTCTATACTTGCAAAGTTATACTTTATTTGATATTTTCCAAAAACAACTTTCACCCGGACAATCCTTACCTATCACCTTATTTGGAGTTATCATTTATTTGATATTTTGGAAAGTTATCCCAACGTTGAAGTCTTCTCATGTTAAAGCATCATTGTTTTGCTAAAAGACCACACGTCTATCCATATTGAAAGTTAGCCCACGTTGAAAATGAAGAGTTCTTATTATTTGAAAGTTTTGCTCAATTCAAAAGTCATACTTTGTTGAAAACTCTTGGAAATTATTCCAATTCAAAAATTCATTTGAATTTGACTGAGTTTTAGCTTTCTCTTTTATGGATTCTGAAATTGAAGATAAAAATATGCTAAAAATATCTAAAATAAATATAACCTAAGTTCAAAAATACAAATTAATTTCTATGATTTATATTCACATTTTAGCATTTTAGTCTAATAATAGAGTATTTACAGTACACTTTCGTATACTCATCACACCTCCCCCCAACTTGCTTATTACTCGTCCCTAGTAATTTCTATACAAAAGAGATGAAAGAGACTAAATTACTAAAATAAGCCACCAATTCACACTTTCCAGATTCACATATCAAACAATCTAATGAATCGAATAATTCATCAAGATCAATCCCCCTATAGCAATTCACAATGTGTGTGTTCTCAAAGCCAGAATCATCTTCCCACTAACCTTGACACATGCAACATCAAGAACGTCTCAAGCAAAAGGTTCAACTCCATAACTCACAAGTATAATAATGTTTCGTATAAGGGCTCTCTCTATGGAGTTGACAAGTGGTGTACACACAATCAGATGGAGATTTAAGTAATTATGAATAGGCAACAAACAAGCATTGATCTTATGATAAAAATACAAACAAATGAGAATTCAACCATTCTTTCCACAAACTTACTTGGGATCAGATTAGTCAAAACAAAAGATTGTAATGTGGATTAGGTTAGGCTATATGAAAAAGGAGGAAGAAAGAAAATAATTCAAAAATTTCAAGTACATACCTAATGAATCTTATTAAACATCTCAATAAACCACATTCCTCACTTGATGTACTCTTCAGCCTTTCAAATCATTGAATAATGCCTCCTTTTTTTTCTTTTTCAACAATTTCATGAACAAGTATATGTCATCTTGGTATTCTGCTATTTCTACCCAGCCTTAGTATTTCTGTCTTTGAAGCTAACTGACTTGAACAACTAGTAACTTATGTTCTTCCCTTTATTTATATTCTTTACAAAGATTCCACATCTAGTACACACTTGGAAGTAAAAAGGATAGGAAAAATCAGTGTATAAGTTATACTCCAATGTAAAGAGGTATGAATAATGTAAGTATATGAAGAAAAAAAAAAACTCTATGTTTATTGGCTCAAAGTTGGCTATTAAGGGTCTATAATTGAAAGGGTTGCTCAAACGTTAATCCTTAGTTGACCTTCATTATATCTTAAGTATATCCGTCATCACACCAAAAAACATGCAATGATATTCTCAAAAGAAGTGTCTAATTGAAAAAAAATAATAATCAATGCTTATCACAATTTTTAGCATTTGTTGGCTCTCAATCCTCTCCAAAACGCACACATAAAGTCTTAAGTAAAAGAGTTCTCTAGATACATGTGTCAAACCACCATCTTACCACAAAACTTGGATGAGTGCATTAGATATCTTGTGAATACCTCAACATAATGATCAAGATGTTGAATTCACTAAGATGGCTATGTATGAGAATGAGCAGACATGTGAAATGATGTGCGTATGATGCTAATTAAAAAAAAATTATGTCCCATGAAAAAGTGCAACAAAGTTTCAACAACCATTTGTAAATGCACAATTTACACCACCTCCCAACTTAGACAAAACATTGTCCTCAATGTTTAAGTATCAAAACTGAATGGATAGTAACTGAAGTAGGTAGAATACACCTGATGTGTGACATGACCAACTCGGTAAGCATAAGATATGACAAACTGAAATGACGAAATGACAGTATCCTGCAAATATAAAACAAAAAAAAAACAACAACAAACAAAAAGAAAGAAAAGGAACAGAAAAAAATTTAAAAACAATACCTGCATGGTGGGGTCAAGGTTGATAGACCGGGTCTGCAAATGGAATGTCTTCCACTTCAAAAACTTGTCTATCAATAAGTATTTTTAGGTGTTGACAATTTACTTTAAAGACCCGACCATCCCTAAGGTCCTCTATTTCTACTGCCCCGTTTTCAAAAATATATTTCACTACAAATGGGTCAGTCTACCTAGGCCAAAGGTTTTCTAGGTGCTTGTGAAGTCTAGAATCATATAAATATACTTGGTCATTAGGCTTAAACGTCTTCTCAAGAATATTTTTATCATGAAACGCTTTCATTTTAGCCTTATAGATTTTAGAGTTCTCATAAGCATCATTTCTCAATTCTTCTAACTTGGTCAACTGAAATTTTCTAAACTTACTCGCCTCTCTTATGCCAAAATTAAAATGCTTGATGGTCGTTTAAGCTCGATACTCAAGCTCTACAGGTAGGTGGCAAGACTTTTTAAAAACAAGCCTATAAGATGACATACCTTAGGGAGTTTTGAAAGTTATAAGGTAGGCCCAAAGTGCATCAACTAGTCTTAAAGATCAATTTTTGCGATCAAGATTTATTATTTTCTTTAGGATTTGCTTAATTTTCCTATTGGCAAGTTCTACTTGTCCACTTGTCTAAGGATGGTAGGCAATAGAAATTTTATGGAAAACCCCATATTTTTTCATCAAAGGCTCAAATGAACAGTTGCAAAACTATGTGTCTCAATCACTAATGATAGCATGTAGTGTATCAAACCGAGACAATACATTTTCTTTAAGAAATTTGATTACTATCTTATTATCATTGCTCCTACAAACTGCTGCCCCTATCCATTTTAACACATAATCTATTGCCATAATAATATATTGGTATCCAAAAAAGGAGGGAACAATCCCATAAAATCAATATTCCAGCAATAAAAAATTTCAATCACTAAAATCGGATTTAAGGGCATCATATTATAACAAGACAAAACTCCTATCTTTTGACTCATTTTGCATAAGCAACAATAGATGTTTGCATCGTTAAACAAAGTGAGCCAATAAAATTCACAGTGCAGAATTTTTGTCACAACTTTTTTTATTGAAAAATGGCACCCACAAGCTTGCGTATAATAAAATTTTAAGACACCAGCAATTTCCTCATCATAGATGCAACGTCTTATAATTTGGTCTGGGCAATATTTGAAAAGAAAATATTCATCCCAATAGAAATTGCGTACCTCAGCCATGAACTTCCTCTTGTCTTGCGCGCTCCAATCTGTCGGTATCTCGTTTGCAACTAAATAATTCACAATATGAGCAAACCATGGTAAAGAGGAAATAGACAATAAATGCTTATCTAAAAAATCATCCTTAATTGGCATGTGGTCAGTAGTGTCCTCAAATGTGAGCCTCAAGAGATGGTCAGCAACTACATTTTCAACTCATTTCTTATCTTTGATGGTGATGTCAAATTCCTGCAAAAGTAAAATATACCGTATTAATCTCGTTTTAGCATCTTTCTTTTTGAGAATGTATTTAAGGGCTGCATAATCTCTGAAAATTGTAATAGAAAAAACCAATCAAGTAAGCATGAAACTTGTCCAAAGTAAAAACTACAACTAGCAACTCTTTTTCAGTGGTTGAGTACTTTATTTGATCATTATTTAGAGTTCTACTAGTATAGCAAATGACACAGGGCTTTCCTTCCCTTCACTGTTCAAAGACAACACCTACAACATAATCACTAGAATCGCACATAATCTTAAAAGATAAAACCCAATCAGGTGGCTATATTATGGGTGCTGAAGTAAGTTTGCCAATCAGCGTTTTAAAAGCCTCTTGATAGGCTTGTGTCCGCTCAAATGGAGTATCTTTAGTTAGGAGGTTGCATAGCGGTCTATATATGGCAAAAAAATTATGTATGAACTTCCTATAAAAACCCGTATGACCAAGAAATGATCCAATATCCTTTACTGTCCTAGGTGTAGGTAACTTAGAAATTAATTCAATCTTAGATTGATAAACCTCTATCCCCTTGGAAGAAACAATATGCCCTAAGATAATAACTAGAGGTACCATAAAGTGGCATGCATAAAAAATACTCATCATGTAGCGTTGAAAAATAGTAGGGGCATTACACAATCCAAATGACATTCTACGGAAAGCATAAGTATCAAAGGGCAAGTGAAAGTGGTTTTATCCTTGTCTTCTATTGAAATTTCAATTTGATAGCAAACAAAATAACCATCCAAAAAATAATAAAATAGGTGACCAGCTACACGCTCAAAGATTTGATCAATAAAAGGGAGGGAAAAATGATTTTTTCGGATGGCGACATTCAATTTTCTATAATTAATACACATTCGCCACCCAGTCACAAGTTTTGTAGGAACTAAATCTCTCAATTCATTCTTCACTATAGTAATGCCTGACTTCTTGGGGACAACCTGCGTAGGAATAACCCATTTACTGTCAACAATAGAATATATAATTCATGCATCTGCAATAGGATATATAATTCCTGCATCTAATAGTTTTAACACTTCAGTTTTTACCACTTCTTTCATGGTATAATTAAGTCTGCATTGAGGGCCTCTGCGAGAGTTAGTTCCTTCCTCTAAATTAATTTTATGAAAGCAGACTAAGAGGCTAGCACCTTTGATATCTGCAATGCTCCAACTTATGGATGACTTGTGCTCATTTAAGGTTCGAAGTAATTACTCACCATGAGACTCAGACAATTCAGATGAGATGATAACATGAAAGTATCATCTGGACCAAGGAAATCTTAGGCAAAGATTTCAATTCAACTCTTGGTGTTTCCATACTTGAAGGAATCTGTTTTTTACTTTTTTTAGACAACTCCTCAAATTTTGGTTGCCAACCCCATGTGCCATAATTCTAAGTTTAATAAAAAATAGCACAAATATCAACAACATAAAATAAATCACTAATAGTATCAAACTAAGAATTAATAAGGAAATAATATTCAAAATGATCAGAATCATGAGTTGTGTGAACTCTCTTGTCTATAAGTGTGTCAATCATGTACGTTTGGTAATACTTGTTATCCACTTTTGGTTGTTTTCCAATATGAAAAATATTCACTTCGAGAGTCATATTCCCAAAAGAGAGTTTCATTAGACCATTCCTACAATTAATAAGAGTATTAGCAGTAGCAAGAAAAAATTTACCTAAAATTAAAGAGATTTTAGAACTAGAGTCAACAACAGAACTAGTGTCAATAATTAAGAAATCAATAGGATAATAAAACTTATCAATTTGAATCAAAAAATCCTCCACCACATCCCATGGTATTTTGATTGAACGCTCAGCCAATTGTAATACCATAGTAGTTGGTTTGATTTCTCTCAACTCTAACTACAAATAAATGGAATAATACATCAAATTTACACTAGCTTCTAAATCAAGCAATGCTTGCCCAAACTCATGATTTTCAATATTACATGCAATGGTTGGACAACCAGGATCCTTGTACTTAGGAGGAATTCACTGCTCAATTAAAGCACTAACTTCTCTGTCAAGAATATTGTCTTCTTAACATGGTGCTTCTTCTTAAATGTACAAAAATATTTGAGAACTTTTGCATAAGTAAGAACTTATTTAATAACATGCAAAAGAGGGAGGTTAATTTTTACCTGCTTGAGGTTCTTCAGGGTTTCATTGCTAGGAGCTAAAGTTCACATATTCAATTTTAAAACTTGAGGAAATGGTACCTAACTGGGCTTTTTATTACCTCAACTTCCTTGGGCAACTTGACACCACTATTACTTTGATCTTCTTCAACATCCTCTGACTTATCAATTGTTGGGATGTGTAAGGATTTACCACTTCGTATCACAATGACATTGACATCTTTCAAATTTTATTGTGTCATATGTTGACCTTGGGATGTGGATTGAGCTTGAGAATGGAACTTATCACGCTCATTCACACTCAATGAGCTTATCAACTTGGATACATGGTTCTTTATCTCTTTATTTCTTCAACAACCTACGTAATCAAAGACTTAATCTTTTGATTGGTTTTACCCTATGCCTCAATAAAAGCATGTAAAGTATCTTCTAAGGGGTTCCTAGAAGAAGAAGAAAAAGATGCATGATACGGTGCAGAGTAAGTTCTAGGTGGCTGTGCAGGCTGCTGGTTTTCAAATTTTCAGCTAAAATTGGGGTGATTACAGTATCCCGGATTGTAGGTATCGAAGAAAGGTGCAAAAGGCTTTTTGTACATACCTAAGACATTACATTGTTCCTCATACATTTCCCTCATTTCAGAAAATGTGAGGCACTCTTGAGCTTGATGATCTACCCCACGACACACAAAACACGATCAAAAGGACTCTACACGAGTAGTCATGTATGTTGGCTTTAGATTCTTAGTTTTTAATACCTCTAACTTCCTAGTAAGCATCTCAACTTTAGATTTTAGGTTATCATCTTCCCTAAGATGATAAATTACACCACCATTTGGATTTCCAGCAG